>NW_021680454.1:801804-842608 GCF_001412515.2 Diachasma alloeum | reverse complement strand
TTTGAGCCCAAAAAAACATTCATATCTTGTCTGGCATCTCTGCGACAAACTCTGGTCATCAACTCTGGTTTTCAGTTGAAATTGGAATTGTTAATTTACCCAATAATAGGAGTGCATTGACGATTTTTTCTTAACTCGCAAAAATCTTCAAACAATTTGCTACCGATTGGTGGTAAAATTTTTTGGAAATAATGAAATAGGGGGGATAACGCCTTTTTTTTCAGGGGTGATTTTTCAAAAATTTATTTTAAAAAAAGTACTAACTAGCAAATGTTTTTTATTAGCTCGCAGTTTTGTTCAAAACTACTTCAATGAGGAAAAAAATAAAAATTTGGAATATCTATACATGAGGGGCTAATTGATCGGATCTCCTAGATTTCCAGATATTTTTTGAAAACCGGCCATTGATTTTTCCCCGCAGAACACTACGCCAATGGTTGATTCATTCGTGGAATTAAAAATTTATAGAAACTAGAAAAAGGAAAGACTTAGCACTCTCCCATTAATTGCACGCTGAAAGCCCGTGTGTGGAATTTTAATGTTCAGTTAATGGAAAGTTTTTATTCGTAACAGGAAGGTATTGTATTCGTAGGATAGGAGCGAAACTTCCTCTTCAATCTTTAATATCTCCACAACGAATAATCCACTTTGTTTGAAAAAAAGTGTTATACAATGGGGGTAAATTCGATAAATAATAAAGACGGATATGCAAGTACTTCGGAAGTTAATGCTTCCGAGGCAAAACTTCTTTCGTGCAATATTTCCAATGTTTATGATCTTTACAACCGAAAGTTGAGATTAAAAAATTTTAAAAATCATGCAAGTTCCCCATTTGTATCGGAATTCCCAAATCAATTGATTTTCTTCATAAAAAATGAAGACTGCTCCAAAACCCCGAGTTTTATTCCCCTCATTACTCATTACACGATTGAATAGAATTTTTAAAAGATTTTTGGAAGAGATTGAAAATACAATTTTCAACGCGCTATCACCTTTCGTTTTTAACTAAAAAAATACCGAATAAATACTCAATAAACTCCTAGAAAATTTTTTTTACGTAAAAAATATTTTGCCGCACGTTCCCCGAAAAATACTGAATTCTCCGATTTTTGTTACTCAGTTCAAATCAATCCATTTCCAACTATTCGGCTTTTACGCCCTTACAGTTTCCCATTTCCATTTAGTGTATGGGTTGCATTTAAATTACAAAAGACTAGAATGTGAGATGGGTCACGTTAGCCACAGACCAGTAAAAAATCCATAATGAACCATAAAATAAATTTCAACCAAACAAAAAGCTAAAGAAAACTGATGAACAGCGATGATGACGTTGATTTTTATCCTTGATTTTGGAAAGGTGCCCCTGCGGGTGACGACGCTCTCTACTACAAGTCCCTCCTCGACAATTTATCCACAAAATTAAACCTGAGGACTCTCATATCCTCTGAAAATCTCCAATCAACCCTGGAAAAATCAATCGAAAATGATTACGAGAGTTGCATTGAATGGCTGTGCATCGGTGTAGCCTCGTTATACTCATTCATTCAGTGTAATTGGACTGGGCCAGAGGTCAGTGAGGACGTTGACTGGCTGCTTCACAAGCGCGATGAAGCCGCCCAAGGATTAGCACTTGGAGATCAGTGTAATGACAACGTTCAACGCCTCGAGTTTCTGTACCTCTCTAAGCTCATTTTCACGAATAAAACATTGCAAAGCGCTTGCCCTACCACTCTGTGGTGGCTCTTGCGAGCGAATCTAGTCCATCAATTAATAATGGAAGAGGAGTCACCGGCTCTGCTGGAGGCGAGTGAACGACTCATTGAAAAAGTCAGGGAATTGGACATCTGGAGAATTCCAGAATTCGAGTACTTGGAGACTTTGTTCAATGTCGAGGCTGCACAGGTGTGGATGTTCTACAGGCACATTCCCAATATCGAAATGTACCTGAAGATGGCTGAGGCCAGTGCTGGGCTCACCCTCGAGCTCCAAGGGGCCATGGGAAAACGCACCAAGTATCAGGCCGAGGAGAAGGCACAGCTATTCCTGAATATTCAGACTCAGAGGGAGCATTTTCCATTTGACGAGTGCCCACAACTTCCTGTGTCGCTGCATTTAAATGACGATCTGAGATTGGAGAGCGTCAAGTTCTCGGAGAGCATTCAACAGAGCCAACTTGGGTGTGTGGAGGAAAATGTCGTTATGGCGAAATGGTGAGTTGGGGGGTTCAATTTTTCATGATTACAGAGGCGAAATCAACAATCATGGTTGAGATGGATTTTTTCGTGGGGATTAGAATTACCTCGGTGGTCTAGGGTATATTTGACTGATATCGTCTCGCCCTTTTGCTTTAGAATGGAAACATTGTATTCGTTAATTACAAAATCTCCAATTTTTTGAGTTAGGATAATTCATTTTTCGACGATAATTGAAAAAATCATTGTGATTTTTCATATTCTTTCCAACGCTGTACCTTTAAATTATCAAGTATTTTATTTATTTATTTAACCATATATAGCAGATTAGGCTAAATTGTTAAGTAGCCAATTTGTCAATATCACTCTTAAATCTTAATTATTGAAGTAATCCTCAATTTAAAATTAATAATAATAATAATAAACCAAGTCAAGTACCTCCAGTTGATAATTTAAATAATAATAATAATAATAATAAATTTAAATAATAATAATAATAAAATTATTAATTATTATTATTATTATTATTATTATTATTATTAAGAAAGTTGGTTTTATTTTTTAAATAGAAAATTTCCAGTTTCATATTATTAAATATTGAATGCATCATCAATACGAAATTTAGATTATCAATTATTTTACTATTTTTTCAACTTCGAATTAGTATATTTAAACCTTAATTAATGGAAGTGGGAAATTTTTTTAATATTGAAGAATCGGAAGATTGATGGCCATCCCTGGGTGAATTATGAAATTAATTGCAGTATCTGTTGTTTAAAAAATTTATTTTGAAACCAATATTTAGGGAAAGGTAAAAAAATTTAGCGTTGGGACAATGTTGAATTTCATGAATTATTAAATTCAATTTAAAATGAATTGAATTGAAAATAAAACAAATTGCTGATTTATTAGCAAAGATGTGTTGACTACGATGTGACCAAGTCAATTTCCCTGTTGTTTTATTTTACAGCATGCATTTGCAATTGTGCCAGCCAAAAGACCACCTCGTCGTGGAAGAAATCACTCCGTATTTAAACGTAATATTTTATTTATCAGAAAATTATTACTGGACGGGGGCGAAGTGGTAAATCGTAATAACTCACTGACAGCATTGTTAAAATTACAAAGCCTTGTAATAATAATATATCGATTATTTCAGTATCGAGGTGGTGAAGTTGTTGATGGATATCCAAGTATATTTTTTGGTACAGACTACTCAGCGTCAGTAAATTACATTTTCCACAGAATTATTATTTTTTAAACATTCGTTATTTATAAATAAATAATTGAATTTGTTTAAACCTTCGGAGATCTTATTTTTTAAGGCATTGAATCCATTTCTGGTAAATTTCTGAATATGAATAAATTTGCTATTTACTATTTTTAAAATCTTTTCTAACAATTAAATATCGAAACTCAAATTCAGAAAAGTTTAAATAATAAAATCATTATAAAATTCCCGGAAGCTTAGGGTTAAATGGGGCTCAAATTAAAGCTCTCATGTTCGACTAGAAAAATATATATTTCGCTGGAGAAAAAATAGCTCAAGTGCTCGGATATCCTCAAGTCGATTTTTGTTATTGGTCTGTTTTCAATGAATATCTCGGAATCTAAGGCAAATAACTAAATTGTTGCCATTAAATTTTTTCGAGAGAGAATTAACGGCTTTACAAAAGTTAGCGGTTAATTAACAATTAATTAAAATAAATAAGTAAAGAAATTCATAAATAAATAATTTTTTAGAGAGAAAATTAACGACTGCAAAAAATGTATTTGTCAATTTGCCGTTTTAAAATTTTGTGACAAAAATTTCGCCATCTCCCGTATCTTACGAGATATTCTCAAAAACTCACCTCAGTAAAGAGCTAAATCCCATTAAATCGTTTTACTGCTTCACTGCTGATTTGATCGGAAGCGTTACACGTGCTACTTGATTTCCGTAACAAGACGTGAAGAGGAGTCAGTGTTTTACCACCTCGCTTCCGTAGTTTCTCGTTGTCTGAAAATTCAATTTCAATTCCTTTTGACTCGCAGACAATAATAGAAAATACGAAATGCTGGCCATTGAAGATGGAAGCATTGCGCCAGCGTTGCCTCCTCGAGATGCGGGACAAACGCAGCATAGACCGCGCTCTATCGCAATCCGAGTGTCTAATTACTCACTATAGCAATGCACAGCCCAGTGTATACCACAGAACGTACAATATATTTGCCTCCGGTATGAAACCGATCTGGCACTTCAAGGAGATATTAGCGGATACAATGCTGAGTCTTGGAATGGTTAAGGGTGCTCTCGAGCTGTACCTAAAACTTCATCAATGGGAACAAGTTATTGTTTGTTATACACTCCTGGAACTTCGTCACAAGGTAAATAATAAAACACACTGGGGAAACAAAAAGCTTTCAAGCTTCAAACTCTCGGGTGCAAGTTGATCCCATAAAAATCAATAGGGCAATAAATGATTGATTTTAAAAGAAAACTAAAGTCATATTTTTCAGTAGATCAGTGATTGCAATTAATTGATGAATTCATTATTTATAATATCAATAATAATGAATTATTATGGATTAATTAATTGCGATTGATGATTAGATGATGAAAATCAGGTGAGAAATTATCAAATTAAAGGGAAAATATTCTTATTCATTAATATCACTCGATTCTCCATTTTATCGGGATAAAATGCTATTAATTAATCGCAATTAATAAAAAACATTCATATTTATTTATATCACTCATGGGTGTTTTCTATTTGACATTCAATAATTATAAATTCTAAATTATTAAATTTTCATCTTTTATTGTCTTTATTTCCTCAATCACAATGAAAAAACGTCATATTTCCCGTCATATCAATCATTATGAAAATAATTTAACGAATTGTGATAGTAAACGTGAAAGGAATGTTTTAAAATGTCAATATTAGCCCTGGGAAACATTCCTGATTCATTAATGTCACACTCTACTCTCCATTTTATCGGAATAAAATGCAATTACACTTGACCGTTTTCCATTCGACAGTCAACATTTATAAATTCTAAATTGTTCAATTGCTGTCTTTAATTGTCTTTATTTCCGTGACTCAATCACGATCCAGTAAAGTCATATTTCCTGTTAAATCCATCATTACAACTAATGATTACATTACGAAAATAATGCAATCATTAATTAATAGCAATTACTAATTGCATTATGAAAATAATTTAGCAAATAAAACTAGCCGTACATTTAAAAATTTCCAATTAAAAATGCAATCAACACTCGAGTGTTTTTCATTTGACATTCATCCATTATAAATTCTAAATCATTCAATTCCTGCCTTTGATCACTTTGAGACAGCGCAAAAATATTGACATCACTATAATTTCTCTTTATAAAAGTGTTATCACCACACCTCAATAACTTTCGAAGCAAACATTAATTAAATCTGCAAGCATCCTCCAAACAATCCCCCCATTTTCAACGAAAAAAGAATATTTACACTCGACTTCCCCTCCCTCCCCCCTCTCAATTATCCATCTCTCGACATTTCAGGCAGCTGAAATAATTCGCCAAGAAATCACGAAGAAGCCAACAGTGAAACTGTGGTGTTTGCTCGGTGATGCAGAACAGGAGACATTGCACTACGAAACCGCCTGGAAATTATCAAACGAAACAAGCAGTAGAGCACAGCGTCACTGGGGTATGTACTATTTTGCCAAACAAAATTACGATGAGGCAATACCTCATCTGAAAAAATCAGCGGAGCTCAATAACATTCAGGAGAATGTGTGGATACGCTTGGGCTTTGCAGCCCTACAAGTTGAAAATTGGAAATTGGCGGCAATGTCGTACAGACGTTATTGTGCACTCGAACAAACGAGCTTCGAGGCGTGGAATAATTTGGCAAAGGCTTATATCAAACTAGGTGACAAACAACGTGCATGGCATTCACTTCAGGATGCGGTCAAGTGTAATTACGACAAGTGGGAGGTCTGGGATAATCTCATGGTTGTTAGTATCGATCTCGGTTATTTTTCCGATGTTATAAGGTGTTACCATCGTATACTGGAGCTTAAGGGTAAACACATTGACCTACAGGTACTCAATATACTGACAAAAGCTATTGGCAATGGTGTTATCGATGCCGATGGGCTTGGATCAGGCAAATTGCTGCATAAAGCACTTGAATTGTTTGGTAGAATAACATCAGTTGTGCATAATGATCCGGATGTTTGGGGGCTGTATGCACAGTTGGCTGTCATTCAGGGTAATGATGTCGATTTTCAAAAGGCTGCGCAGTATTTGCAACGGGCTTATCGATCTTGTATTGCTGATCCCAGGTGGTTTAGTGATACGTATTCTATCAGCAGGGTACTTGAGCTGTGTCACAGCCTTGCAGATGCTTATTTGAAGTGCTCAGATGCTGCTGCTCAGGACAGGGACAAAAAATCATTGCTTGGGAGTGCCAAGTTGGCGTTACAGTCGGTTATTTCCAAAGTCAAACAGGAAGGCACAACTTCGGAGGATATTGCCGGTCGACTGGCGAAGCTTGAGGATAAACTTGGGATTGTTATGCAGGCATTTGATAATATTAATCAATCTTCGTGAATGGACTGTTCGGGGGGAAATGGCTGGCGCTCACGGTACGGGGGATTTTTTTTTTGTGCGGGAGCGAAGGGGGAAACGGTTCTAGTGGATTTTTAGGCGGTTTTCGGGGGATATCTGGGAATCTGAGGGAGATGGCAGGATTTTTGGTAAGATCTTTTTTGTGGGGGACAGTGAGAGCTGCAAAAAAGGTGGTGACGAAAATTTCGGTATTTAGGGTGGATTCGGAGATATTTTGAAAAGTTAGGGAAGGGCTCATTCGACTCGAATGGTTTTACCACTTCGCTACTGGATTTTTATTCAGCAGGCAAATGGAGTCTTCGTGGAACATCCGCTTTTTTGATGCATTGTGGTGTATGAGTTATGGAATATACTGATCAAAGCGATAGTCTGGGATATTAGCCATGGTGATGGGGCTAGATCACGCAAATTGCTGCATAAAGTGGCTGAACTATTTGGTGAAATAACAGCACTTGGACGTAATGATGCCGCCCGTGGATTCGGTATGTGCTGGGTTAAGGATATCCAAGTATTTTTTGCAGTTTGGGGAGGATCAGGCTAGGGATTCAACCATTTTCAATCAGCAAATTTGTTGATTAAATTGCGGGAGAAGAGTTTGAAGAAAGTAATGAATATTCAGCGTTAGTAAAATTACGTTTTGCACAGAATTATTATTTTTCTAAACATTCGTTGTTTAGAAAGTAGTTGTAGAAAATAATCGGGATTTTCAAAAATTGCAATTTTTAAATTGCTTCATTAATCTTTCTCCAAAAGTTAACTTTCTATTTTTTTCAGATTTTTACAATGTTTTTTGAAGATTCAATATTGAGATTTATAAACATTATTTATTTATAAATAAATAACTTAAATTGTTTAAACTTTCGGGAACCTCATTTTATTACTTATAAATCTATTTCTGGTAAAATTCTGAATATGAATAAATCAGTTTACAAATTATTTATGGAAAATGATAGTAATTTTTAAAATGTTTTCTAACGGTTCAATATTGAGATTCAAATTCAGACCTGCAAATGATGAATATTCAGCGTCATTAAAATAACATTTTGCACAGAATTATTACTTTTTTAAACAATCGTTGTTTATAAATAAATAATTGAAATTGTGGAAAATTTATTGCTGATAAGTTATAGAAAATACTCGTAAATTTCAAAAATTGCATTTTTTAAAAGTATTCCATTAATCTCTCTCCAAAAGTAAACTTTCCAGTTTTATCTCAGATTTTTCAAATCTTTTCCAACGGTTCAATATCGAGATTAAAGTTCAGACCTGCGAAGTTTGAATAATAAAATCCTTGTGAGTCCTGAAGCTTGGGGTCAAATGGGGTTCAAATGAAGTAGAATAGCATTTCAGGGAAGAAAAAAATAGCCAAAGTACGTGGATATCCTTTACTCCGGGGAATGACAGTGAAATTCACTGTCAAAAGGCACAATAATCCCTCGGTTTAAACATAATGGACGAAGTACTTTTCTTTGTGCTGTTTCAACGAGTGAACACGTGGGTGTGTAGAAAAAAATGAAACTAGTTGATGGTGAAATTATCGCACAGCCTGTTATTCCTGGAGTTTAATGAGAAAAGTTAATGGCGATTGATGTTGAGTGGGCCTGGAAAGAATTGTGGATGAACTTCGAGTGATTCTTCAGCAATTGAATGGAATAAATCAATCTGCATAAACTGTGTTTCAAACCTCCTTTGTGACCCCGTTCTTTTTTACATTACACTTTTATTTTTCTTTTCGTCAGAGTTATTGCTACATCAAACGTATTGTGAATATTAATGATATTGAATCTGCATAAGTTGGTTGAATTAAATTGTTTTATAACAAAGTTGATTGAATATTTTATTCCTAGAAATTGCAGGCTATTGATTTCCCATTGTGACAGCAGACGGTGGGAATATTGAGGTCGATTTGCTTCCAGGGATGATTGCAAATTTTCATGCTCAGACTGACCTGGAAATTATTTTTGCAGGGTATTATGATTTGTTGAAGGGCTATTCGCATTTTTCAATTGAAAAATCGTGTCTGTAGATCTAGATTTTTGGGTTTGAAATATTCGTTCTGTTCGGAAATAGATTTTGGAATTAACAGTTGGAGAATAATTGCTCAATTGCTCCGCCCATAACTCTAAACTGTCGTCTCGATGACTTCTCTGGGATTAAATATTATTGAATTCGCACTGTACTTTCTTGAGTTATGGCTTTGAATATGAGCTTCATGGGAGAGGCTACATGGGTTGTTTTCAGTTGTGAATAACTCAAAATTATTCCCTTAATTTTGAAGACATTGGCGATTTTATAAATTCATTTTTGGAAATTCAATTGCAAAGTACTTGCTCAATTTGGCCATTCGTCAGTTTTCGATGAATATCTCGAAATCTAAGAGAGATACCAAAATTTTCGTAATGACCTTTTTTGTAGCCCTCACTTCGCCCTACAAAAAAGGTCATGATAACAATTTCGCTATCTCCCTTAGATTTCGAGATATCCATCGAAAACTGAAAATTGAAATGATTTGGCTATTCGTCAGTTTTCCATGAATATCTCGAAATCTAAGAGAGATATCAAAATTTTCATAATGACCTTTTTTGTAGGGCGAAGTGAGGGCTACAAAAAAGGTCATGACAAAAATTTCGCTATCTCCCTTAGATTCGGAGATATTAAGCCATTTATCGCTTCGCAAAAATATCACATGCAAAAACAAAAATATAATCCTAAAAATATGCAATCACCCAAATGAAAAATAAATCCGTCGAATATCCCCGATAAATAGGGCAAGCGCAAAAAGGTTGAAAATTCTCTCCATCGGATTGTTAGGGAAAATTCAAGATTCCAAACACGAGCCCGAGGAAGCACATTTACAACAGCCCTCGAGATATTTAAAAACCAACTTCTACACTGTGAAAAAGTTTTTCGTTTATATCTCAAGAACTATCAGGAGAAAATAGGCTCCCTCCATAAAGTTTGAAATAGGAAACTTCTGACTATCCAATGAGAGGTAGAAAAAAAAATTTCATCATCGATTTTGCTACCATTCTGACGATACTCACTGCTTCTTTTTTATTCGTTGTGTATAAAAAGAAATGCGAAAGTCCATTGCTCTTGAATTCCAATTTTCTCTCCTCTTATTTCCAGCAACAAAATAGAAAACAGAGAAAGAGAGAGAGATAGAGAAAAAAAGATGAAATAGCCAGGAGGAGGAGGGAAACTTACACGTAATTTTTCCACGTGAATTTTCAACTTGTCGCAAATCATATCTGGCGCCTTGTACTGTGCAGCTTGTGCCTGCAAATTTATGTTAAATAACATTTTTACATTAAAATGCTAATATTTTTATTACACTACCGGTATTTACCAGGACTGTGCAAATTTGTTGGCATTTGTTGGCCCCATCCGCGCTGCATGGTACTTTAAATTGGAATGTTTGTTCCAGTATTGGATCAGCAGAATCGCTTGGAAAAACTCCACAGCTGCACTCACCACCTTCATCCTCTTTTATATCCCCCGATGCACCTCTCATGCCAATGCTCACCAGAATAAACCAAAAAATCAATTTATCCATTTTAAAAGGCCCTTATTCTCTCATACACCTCGGTATTATTATTATTATTATTATCTTCTTGAGTTTTACGTTCGGAGAAGTTTGGAAATTAGTTCGACTTGGTGTCATCCACCAGTGGCAAATGACGTCTGACAGAAGTTGAACGCTAAGAATTGCTCATTGTCTTTTCATTACAAACAGATATCGAATTTCTGAATTCAAGTTGATGTCTGGGAGTATCATAACTATCCATTGTTCCATGTGAAATGACACTTGGAAGTTTGTGAGAAGTTATGGCAATCAATAACTACTTTAAATACCCCGTGAAACCACTGTTTGCGTGGACTCGGCTGGAGTTTTTTTTTTTTATTTCATTTAACTCTATATTTTTTTTGAATTTCATTTACCGTGAAATTCAACAATATTCACATTTCATGGACCATGAATTTTATACTCCCCCCGTCGTGCATATCTTGCGTTATTTACGTTTGATTGAGTACGGTATGATTTATTCGCGTTTCAATAGCTGGGAAATATAAAAATAGGAATGTGGATGAAGTTTGATATTTATTTAAAATTTCCAATTGGGAATTATTTGGGGCGTTTACTCAGTGTCCGGTGGACAAATAGTTTTACTCGATATCAATTTATTAGAGAGTGGATTTCACGGACCCCCGGGGTTGCGGTCACTCAGTGCGATGTATTATTTTTATTTATTGATTTGGTTTTTATGTTTTTTGGGGATGGACGGGTTGAAAGATTGATGAGTATTATCGTGTGCTGAATATTCTTCTTGTGTGAACTGTATTGGAGTTTTAGTGGTTACAGTGGGGCTGATGTGAGCATTTGCAGTACTTTTTTATCGTTTGGGCGGAAACGGAAATTTTGCGCACGCGGGTGTAAAATTGTGGGGAACAATGGGGTTCGCGTGGGAAAAAGTAAAACTTTACGCATTAGGAACACAATAGGCTGTTACGCTCTATTCACTGTCACGGAAAAAAGGAACTGAAATTGACAATTCTCTTTGATATTTCCGCGAAATTCTGAATTTCCAATAACGAAGTCCTTTGAAATGTCAGTGGTAATGAAATTCGATAAAAATTTCCAAAAAATGTACCGTAAACTGCAGACAAAAATTTTCAAATTTTCAATTTTTTTTTGTGTGCAATGAACCTGTTTATCGTATTTAATCATCCGACGCGTTAGGGTGGGCAAATGATTAGCCGTTAAAATTCACCGACTGCCGAGTGTAATTGCGAAGTAGGTACAGGCAATCCCCTCAACGGGCAATTCCAAGTACAGTTGAGGAAACAATCTAGTAATTAAAACTGTTGATTTCTTGCAACATAATCCCGACTCATTATCAGTCTCGTTAATCGCTATCTAAGAGTCAACCTACGTGAGAATTGACAGCACCGATAATTCAGAGGCAAGAGGGAAAAAAAAGGCGAATGTCTCGTTTGTCTCCCGTCAGTCGGTGCTGATCCATTTGAAAATCTCCGAGCTCAGGGAGAATGGCTGCTACCGAAGAGGCTCAATCTGTCGGGAAAAAAATCCTATCGATAGTCAATTTTGTCAATCATGTCATCGTGCTTTCGGTGACAGGATATATCCTTTATCTCGCTGGATGGGAATTAAATGTGACTAGTGTCCACGCTGGACTCTGCACTGTTGGAGTACGTATATAGGAATTTTAAATGCTACTTCGAGCTTTTCATAAATTCCAAATGCTAGCACGCACCAAAAAATTTTATAGAAAAACCTATCGAATTCGTTAGAAAATTCTATTGAATTTCTAGTAAACTTTCTATTAGTTTTTGGCAGATTCTATTGAAATGTTCAATAGAAAATATTCAGTAGAAAAAGTCAACAGAATTCGATTTTTCTATATAACTTATTCTTTTCATATATTTTCTATAGAATTTACTCGACTCAAATTTTCCAAGTTTTTTTCATTCTATTTTTCTTTTCTTCTCATCCAGAAAATCAAACGAAAAAACTTATAAAAATTGAATTCTGTTGACTTTTTCTACTGAATATTTTCTATTGAACATTTCAATAGAATCTGCCAAAAACTAATAGAGCAGTTCAACAGAAATTCAATAGAATTTTCTAACGAATTCGATAGGTTATTCTGTTAAATTTTTTCGTCCATGAGTCAGTTGAGTTGGTTGAGTAATCCTTCGATGAAAAAATATTTTGTATTCGGTTTTTCAAATTTTTGGGGTCCATTTTCCCACTGCAAGTGCATTGCTCGGGTCCCTTTGAGTGACAGTGGTTTATTTCCTGTAGAAAATTGACAGAAGTATTATTTTTTCATTCGGTTCGTAACGTGGGCCAGTGATTACAGAGGAATTATCGAGTTATTCGACATTGCGGTGGGATTTTCACGCGACTGAATGTTATTATTCAAGAGTATCGATTCCCTTTTTTTCAATCACTGCATCTCAAAAAAACAGCAGTTGCTGCACTCAGAGAACAAATTTGGGGGATCTTTCTGATATCTAGTTCAACAGAGAGTATTGATCTTCTGTTTTTAAGATTTTCTCCGGATGATTTCAATCAAAATGAATATTTCATTAAGAGACGAATGTCGGCGTGGAAAATCGAGGATTAAAATCGCTCGCGAAAAAGTCGCTTGTCAATAAATTCTCTCGCGTCCGCGAATATTTCAATGAAACTTTAATTGAAAAATGCAATTTTAAAATACGCTTTTGGAAAATTCACCTGATTATCATTGCAAATTCCCAATTAATTGGAAATAACAACGGTTTCGATATTGAGTTTCCACAGCAGATTGAAAAATTCCATCAACGAGTCGATGCTAAATTCAATTAAAAGTTAAATATTGTGAATTTTCATTACACGTAATTGTTGATACAATTGCAATGATTTTCCAATTCTCAAATTATGCTTTTTCGCTTCAATGCTCGAGTGGTGAAACACAATCGGTAAACTCAACTTGAAAATTCGTTTTAATAAACATCCTTCTGTCTCCCTTTAATCTGGCTTCAGGCTGGATGCTCTTTGGAGTCCATCACCCAGATACATTTCATAAACCCCGTGCGCTACCTCAAGTCGGGAAAAATGTATATTAAAACAAACACTAGGAATGATAATGGGGGGTTCAGCTCGAATGAGAAACAATGCCGTGGCAATAATGCTGAGAGGCATTTCAAATTTCAAAGAGTTGATGAAGTTTTTGTAGAAATTTAATAGAAAAGGCCATTGCTTTTTTTACCATTGAGTATTTTTTATTTAACATTTCCATTGTATTCGATAATTGGGTGATGCATAAGTAGAATTTTCGCTAAATTTATTTGTACATTCCCTCCAATAATTGACTCATCATGAGAATATTTGACGGAGTGGCACAGATTTACTGGAGGGAAATTAACAATTGATAGAAGAACATTTAAATTTTCTTTAATATTTTTCACAAAAATTAAATTTTTGTCGTGATCATCAGAAATATCTCTAGAAGAATTCGAACTGTTGACAATCATTCGATCTCAGAGAACTCCATAGGTTTATACCATAGAAAAAATACATTGATGAGGATATTAAAAAAAAAATAAAAATTGTCCCCTCGAAATTATTTAGTTTTGCCAATAACTCACTTTTCAGCAAGAAAATTCAGGCAATTATTTTACCGACTTCTCAATTTATTAAAAATTCAATAAAATTCAATATTCAATTTTCATAATGAAGTCTAAAATTCAAGTTGTCACCCCAAAAAACCGGCTTTTATTGAATTTTCAAGATGAAGAAACATTCATGAATAATGTGATCTCACATTGAATTAAACCCCACAACATTGAGAATTCAATTGCAATCGTTACTGGAAACTAAACAAATTTCTATCAGCCTACTCCAAAAATTATCATGATTTGCTGGAAACTGTTTATTTGTCCACAATTAAGTTGGTTCACCACGCCAAAGGATCCCTCCAGGCGAACATAATTTTTCGGCAGAACTAATACTCTCTCCCGGCGCCCAAATTAAATGAAAAATCGCGAAAACAAGAAGGTGAAGCTCAACAATACAAAGCCCCCGTATCCAGTTACCTCATTAAAATATCGTTTACATTATTCTGCAGTACGTTCTCCTAATGTCCGAGGGCTTGATGGTGCTAACATCGGAGAGCCCCTTATCACGTCAATTAAAAAGCTACAAGACAAGAAGTCACGTACACTGGTGCCTTCAAATACTGGGTGCATCGTTCAGCATTGCCGGCACCTCAATCCTCTATCTGACAAAAAAAACCCACTTCAGATCTGTCCACGGTATCTTGGGTATAACTTCTGTCGCTATAATGATTTTCCTTGGCATTTCCGGAGCATCTGTTTTTTATGCGTACCAACTGCGGAAGATTTTAAAGCCCGTTGGTACTAAAGCTATGCACAATTTTCTCGGTATTGCTTGTTTTATTATCGGCATTGTATGCCAGTGCTATGGATACGGCAAGAAATGGATGACTAAAAAATGTGGCCAAGATATTGCTACACTTTGCATTGTATTAACTGCTATCTCTACTTTAATATGTCTGTATCGACCCTTTGTGTCGCTGTATCGACAAGTCTCAACGCTCCTCCCGCGGGGCTAAATTTCTTCTGGTGTGAACAGTCAAAAAACAGAAATTTCATTACCTTAAGGGTTGTCCCGAGACGATGCCAGCCAAAAGTCATTTTTATTGAGATGTTCCTTGCTGGGAACAAGTATTGTACACTCGAACCAATTTCAAATAAATAAGATCTTACGGTGAACATCAATTATTTCTTCTTGAGATACATTTACTTGAATCAAATGAAACAGTCCTTGGCGTCAATCACAATTTTCTACTTTCATGAATTGATAAAAAATTCGTACCTAGGAGATGATTACATTGAGGAATGAATTGAATGTTGTTTTCTCGAATGAAGCCGATGTTTAAATTGAGCTTTCCGTACAGCACATTGAACGAAATTTGTGATATCCAAGTTTGTGTAGAATTGCCGTAATCTGTGATTCTGTTATTGTAAACTAATGCGATTTTTTTTAGTCAAGAAATATAAACTTCTTTCAACTCAACGACATCTTACTACAATCTCAAAGCTTTTTCCGCGTAACAATATTCATCCTGATTCGACATACGAAATGCTCACTTCAATTATAATTTACTTGGAACAACGTATGATCGTGTTGATTGACATAACAACGTATTTAGTCATGAGAATAATTTTGATTTTTGAGTAAACCAACGAATTTCTGGAGTTGGCAAACTTTTGGCTAGAAAGAAATCAAATACTCTCATTATTGCGACAAATAAAAGGAACTTCAATTCTAGAGACGTTCGATTTCTCCCAATCAAATGTATCTCGAGAAGGGATAACTGGTATTCACTATGAAATCATGTTTATTTGAAAATTAACAAACAAATGATAGTTGGTTCAAATAAAATTCTCTTGATAAAATTAATAATAGCTTGGGAATATTAGAAACATTCACATTATTATCAACTTGGAAATCTCAAAATAATGATTTTTCTCCGGTCGAATATCAAAGGTCATTGATGTCAAGTGGTCGAGGATAAGTCAACAGACTCAAGGGCGAGTGTTAAATAAATACAACTAAGTGAGGGGGAGATTCCCATCGACAAGTGTCAGGAGCAAGAAATCAATGAATTATTGTAGTAAATCAGCGAAGCAATTAGTTTCTGAAGTTGGATATCTCAATGGTCTTTGTAAGAGGCGTTGAAATTTCATTGAGCAACTCTATTGTAGATCTAGAACTTCCTCCGAGATATTGTACAGGGGCTTGTATTCAAGTTTTATGGATACACGGAGAAATGGATAAAAAATAAAAAAGTATGGATGAGATATTGCTACACTTTGCATTGTATGCGTTTTTTATCTCTACTTTAAAATGCCTGTATTGACCTCTTGTATTTCTGTATCGACGCGGCAAGAAAATTGTTGGTAAAATTACTCCGATGCTGATAGTAAATGTGCAGCGGCACACGTTTTCAAGCCGCTTTTAAAATGTAAATCATAACAAAATGTAGGACGAACAGGAGAACTTTTATCTTTTATTTTATTCACGAAAAGTCATATTTTTTTATCTCAAGAATGACGTAAAGAAAGAATAAATCACGGGGTTTTCATTCATTTTATTATGTGCGGGCTAGTAAATTATTAAGTTCAGTGGATATTGTAAATTGTCAGCGAAAATTGGCATTTTTATTTTTATTATGTTTTAATTCTCCCGAACGCTTGCGATTTTTTCGGTAATTTTAATCCATATCTTCGAGACAATTTTCATTTTTAGCTGAGTTTTCGAGGAATATCTCCGAATCTAAGGGAGATAGCGAATTTTTTGTAATGACCTTTTTTGTAGTGTGAATTCAGGGCTATAAAAAAGGTCATAACAAAAATTTTGCTATCTCCCTTAGATTTCGAGATATTTATTGAAAACTGGCCAACAGTAAAAATGGACAATTTTTTTTTAGCTGAGTTTTCGAGGAATATCTCCGAATCTAAGGGAGATAGCGAATTTTTTGTAATGACCTTTTTTGTAGTGTGAATTCAGGGCTATAAAAAAGGTCATAACAAAAATTTTTCTATCTCCCTTAGATTTCGAGATATTCATTGAAAACTGGCCAACAGTCCAAATGGACAATTTTTTTTAGCTGAGTTTTCGAGGAATATCTCCGAATCTAAGGGAGATAGCGAATTTTTTGTAATGACCTTTTTTGTAGAGTGAATTCAGGGCTATAAAAAAGGTCATAACAAAAATTTTGCTATCTCCCTTAGATTTCGAGAAATTTATTGAAAACTGGCCAACAGTAAAAATGAACAATTTTTTTTTAGCTGAGTTTTCGCGGGATATCTCCGAATCTAAGGGAGATAGCGAATTTTTTATAATAACCTTTTTCGTAGGGCGAATTGAGGGCTACAAAAAAGGTCATGACAAAAATTTGGCTATCTCCCCTCGATTCCGAGATATTCATTGACAACTGGCCAACAGTCAAAATGAACGTGAACCGTTTTACCCCTTCACTACGAGATTAAATTTCCAATTAAATTTAAATATAGACAATTACAGGATTGAGTAATGGCCGTTGAATTGAAGCACCAAAATACGATAAGTCAACTCATCTTGGGAGGGAGTTTTCGATAAAAATCTCCGATTTTAGGGGAGATAATGAAATTTCGATGCGAAAGTTTTTGTAGATCCCACTTTTCACCACAAAAGAGATCTTTATCAAAATTCTGTTATCTTCTGCAGAATAGGAGATACACATCAGGGACTGTCGCGAGATTGATTTGAAGGGATATGGCGACATTTATATCAGAACTTTTTTCCGAGATTTCGCTTTTCTCCACAACAACTCCGCCATTGCTAAATTAATTAAAAACGTGTCTCAAAATTCTTTTTCCAGTTTTAATTCCGTTGAATTGAAGAGCAATTTTGTTTTATCAGGACATCCATTTACCTAAAATAGAGTGAATTGCAACATTATTGTGTATTTTGTAGACTATTACTTCGGAACTAATTAGCCATTCATTTAAAATAATTGAATTATTGAATGTGTGATTGAATTATTTCCTTTGAAGTCCACATGCCAGTTCATCAATTTGCAGTAAATTAATTATTGAATCAAATGGAGGGACTTCAAATAAACGGTTTCGTTTAATTAAAAAGCCTCATTTCTCTGAGTGCAGAATCTGACGGTGAGATGGCTGAAAATTGTGGAAGAACTAGGGCTACATCTTACCATCTCTCCTTTAATACGTCTGTATCGACCTCTCATATTGCCGTATCGACAACTCCCTCCCCAGCTCTCTCACGGGGCTACATTTCTGTAGCACGAAAAATGAAGAGGAGTAACTAAATGTGAATATAGACCGTCACATGATTGAGTAGGGACATTACTCCGTAGTAAAAATCAGAGGGGAAATCCAGTTATTATCCCACGTGAAGAGAAAAGTTGGATAAAAATTGCCGTGACAATCGTGTCAAATTTTCATGTCCGAAAGGTAATCGTGACAATACTTTTTTTGTTCTTGGGAATGCTGATGAGAATAATAATTTTGCTTTCAGTAGAATGGAAAATTATTGAGAAGTGGTGACGGGAGAAGGTCTTGTCAAGGGATTAATTGGAAAGAAAATGAAATAGTACAATCTAAAGTCCAGAGGAAGGCCCAGGACAAAGTTCTCAAACAAGTCTTACTTGCGCCAAGAAAACAGTTTTTTGAAAATTATCGGGAAAGGATTTTTTTTGTGCCAAACATGCAGAGAGTGCGCCGGAATGAAAAATTTTTGTGGCAAAAATAGATTTAGTAGTTAAAAAAAAATTGCATTTTCTGGACACGCGAGGAATGTCATTTGTCATGTCAAGAAAAATCTTTGTTTTATGCGAAACAAGGGATAGTAGTTTTTCGTTTCGACTGTCTAATAATCACAGACAAGACATGAACCCTTAAATGAAACAATAATAATGATATTTCGCATTCAATCGAATGAGAAAAGAAAACTGTTGTAATCGGCCTAATCTAATCAATTTAATTATAATCCATCGATTTATAAGACTAATAAAAAATTATTATTCTCATCTGCACTCCCAATAATGAAGTTGGTAAAAAAAATTTGTCTTTTGCTTGAATTGCGACGGTTCCATCTTGCCCCACTCTCTCCTACTGATGATCGAGTTCCGCTCCACGATTACTTGACTTGTTCGGTAAATTGTCTCCACCTTTTTTCTCCCTGCATTTCCTAACGGGTTGAGATGGGGGTAATCCCTGGAAAATTTTCGGTTTCTTTACCCACTTGACAGCCCATTTTGCTCCAATAGTTTCACTGAATTCGTTGGGATAACAGAGTTGAGGGTAAACGTTTTTCTTGATATCACCAGGACTAATGGAGCCAAATCGAGGGTTCCATACCACCACCCGCGGTGGTTTCTATACGTAAAATAAATGCTAAAATATCGATGAGGAGGAATACTCCAGCAAATGTGAATCCCCGAATTGACGAAATTTTTTTGAATATTCAATCGACATCCGTTGTTTGGAGTATAAACATTTGCTGAAATCGTAAATGGGTTTTAACATTTCCATTCGCATGTGGACGTATTGTATTTTCGAATAAAGAGTTGTTCATTTGCTGCAAATGGAGATCCCGGGAAACGTAGACAAACGCATTCCGCTGCCTCGACATTTCGAATGGCAATTTTTTATCAAAAGCCAAAAAATTATGCTCAGAAAAATGATTTATTTGAATTAAATCAATCCAATTTAAATAAAAAAAGTAATCTTTTAAAAAAATGATATTCTAATTTATTTAATTTAAATAAAGTTTAAATAAATCTTCTATTAGAATCAAATCAGTAGCGAAGCGGTAAACCGGGTCAAGCCGATTTTGACTGTTGGCCAGGTTTTGACGAATATCTCGGAATCCAAAAGAGATAGAAAAATTTTTGTCAAAAGCTTTTTTGTAGAGCCAACTGAGGGCTATAAAAAAGGTCCTGAGAAAAATTGAGCTATCTCTCTTAGATTCCCAGATATTAATCAAAAACTGGCGAAAAGTCAAAATCGACTCAACACGGTGTACCTTTTCGCCACTGAAATAAACGATTTATTTGATTCAAATAAAATTTATTCAATTCAAGTGAACCATTCTCCTGTGAATATTGAAGATTTCACTGGACTCCAGGATTTTTGAGGGAGAGAATTGCAATAATTCGCGCGTCTAAACATTAAACGAGAAGGGCAGGAAAAAATGTCAATGAAATATGAAGTAGATTATCATTTATTCATAGCATACACATGCATGGGATTATGTACAGTTACCCATCGATTGTACCAATATTTACACACATTTGAATAAACCTTGTAACTCCAATGATCCATCATTGCTTTGTTTTTCCATTAAAAAAATGCACTCGGTATGATGAAAATAGTGAGCCAAATAATAGTTATGAGTAGTGTTGAATTTTTATTCGATGCTAAACTGTGCTGCATTGCTGCTGGATTGTCACCGTTCAATATGTGCACGAATACACGTGCTGGCACAGCATTGCTGGCTTCACACGTATAATTACCAGAGTGACGATCCGACGCTTTGGGCACCTCCAGCCAACTCTCACGCACAACAAGATCCGTACTGACATTAACCCCTTGATCGGAATCGTAATTTATCATTCGTGAGTTGTGATACCAAAATAGATAAGACGGCGTCTCGGTTGAGTTTTTAACCAGACAGTGGAGCTGTAGAGTACTTCCTGGACGGACAAATTTCTCGGCTGGCCCGACAATTTCCGCTCGTGCCTCTGAAAGAGAATATTTTTCTTTTTTTCATGTTTTCAATTTCCTTCCTCGTCATTTTAATCAGAGTGAAACTTTCTTCGTTTTTTCTTTGTGAAAGAGGGGGAGGAATTCTTTGATGGCGAGTTTTTTTGGGGATGTTGGAAGGGTTTGGAGGGGTTGATTAAAATGGTGGGATTAGGTGATTTACTCAATCAGGGGGAATTGTATCGTTTTGGGTGGCGGCGATTAATTGTTAATATTTCATAATGATATTTAAATAATAACAAATAATATAATGAGGAAATTGCTTAATGAATAGCAAAATAAATGAATAAGTAGATTATTTATTATTATTATTATTATTATTATTATTATTATTATTATACATAAATTTAAAGAAATATGAAAATTTAATTTTAGGTTAATGAATTCTTTCATGGCAATTTTTTTTTATAGCTGAGATTGTGAATAGTTAGACGTGTTTGATTAAAATGGTGGGATTAGTTGATTTGTTCAATTATAAAGGGCAATTATATCGCTTTCGGTGGGGGTGATTAATTGTTAATATTTCATTTGGGGGTTTGGAGGGCTATCCTTTCGGTTGAGTCATCGGGTAATTGATTGTTTAATTGGATGATTAATCAGGGCCAGTGCTGGAGGTATCTGAATGATATTTGGAAATTGGCTCTCAATTTGTTGGATGTAACGCGGGGTGAGAAAAGTTGAGGAAAAATTGGGGAGAAATTAACGACCGCATTGAATTGTGAAGCGCAATTTAATTGAATTACACTGAGAGAATATTGTCATCAATTTTTTATCAGCTACTACTCATTAAGGTGCTGTATTCGCACATACCCTCGGACATGCCATTTGTAAAATTTAATTTTTCCTCGTGACGCGGCAAAACATCTTGCTCATGTATTATTTGCAAATAAATTCTTAATGGAAATGACCCGGCGAATTTTCACGACCTCAACGCGATAATTTCACCCGCGGCTCTGCTCATCGAAATACCACATTATGAATCCATATCAAGGGATGACGAGTTGATGAGAATGTCAGTTGTGGTGCGCAATAAAGTGTACCCTACGGGCTACAATTAAAGTGGCATTCACATGCACGTTTGCACACATAATGAGAATCATTCTGAAACTTGGTTTGAGCTGTTCAGAATGGGATATTATGAATTTCAATTAGCTCGGAGGGGATGAGAAATTTGTCATTTGAAGGTTGAATAGGCGAACATCATATGATTTTTAGAATGGGAGGTATTTAATTTTGTGACCAAGGGCACGAAACAGGCGGAGTCAATTTAACTGGTGGGGGGACGGGCTTTTGATGAATATCAAAAGATTTTCTGCTGATGCCCGGAAATTTAATTAGAGATATTTCTTATTAAATTCATTCCCAAATTCAAGAACTGGTGTGGTGTACTGGTATTCCAGGAATTTTCATTAAGGAGTTCCAAGGATTTTTTACAGTTTGGTGCAGACCAGAATTTTTTAAAACATTCGTTGTTGATGAATAAATTATTGAAATTGTTTAAAGTTTTGGAAAACTTATTATTTAGGTATAAAATCGTCCTCCAAAAGTGAATGTTATATTCTTTTCAGATTTTCCAAATGTTTTCTAACGGTTCAATATCGAGATTCAAATTCAGACCTGCAAAGTTTAAATAATAAAATCAAATGGGTCTGCATTTTCGTGAAAAATCTCTCGTAAAAAATGGTGTTGTGAAATTCGAGGGGAGTTCGCAGAACAATTGCTGAGGTGCGGCACTTGATCCTCTCTTGTGCGAAAAAATCTGAAAAGCTCGTTCAGAATGTCAATGAGCGTTTCACCAAAATAATGTATCTCAATGGTATGCAAATGTGCGCTAAAAGCTGCTGAATTTCTCATGGCTCATTATTGTTGATGCACATAACGCGACTCGCGCGAAAGAGGGCTTGTAAACACGTCAACTTGAATAATATTGAGGTGGTAAGCGCGAATCATCATAGATGAGTTGTTACTGATTACGTTCTACTAGTTCAGCATCGTTGATTTCAAATAAAAAAAGGCAATAACAATTTCTGCAGTTCCGAACAAATGATTTTTGTGGTGGGAAATTGATTGTTTATAAATTATTTATAGAAAGCGCTCGTAATTTTCAAAAACTGCAATTTTTTAATTATTTCATCAATCGTCCTCCGAAAGTAAACTTTTTAATTTTTTTTTAATTTTTAAAATGTTTTCTAACGGTTGAATGTCGAGATTTTAAATAATAAAATCATTGTAAAATTTCCGGAAACTTAGGGTCAAAAATTAAAATTAAAAAAGCACTTCAGCGGGGAAAACTAGTCAAAGGGCTTGGATATCCTTATTTAAATTGAGATTTTAATTTTCGTTTTCTATTTCTGTCTCTTATGTAATGTTCATAAAAATCAATAATAATTATCACTAATCGGAATTTTATACAACGCCGATGCAATCAGTTCAGATTAATTATTCACGATGGAGTATTCATCCGCGATAAACTCGATAAAACATAACAAGTCTTTCCGACTAAGATATCACGATTTAAATTTTAAATTGCTGAATTGTTGGATCAAATCTAGAACTTGGTCATGGAAGTTTCGTTAGCCAAACAGAACCCCTTCAACGACACAGCAACATGCAAATTCATCTCACTATGATTTCACCCCGGAGAGTAGTCTGACATAATCCGTAAACAAAATATTGACCCGTATAAGGGTCAGGAGAATAGCCATATTGCCAACAGTTGATCCAGGATTTTTGGTGGAGATAGCTGAGATAGAACGAACACACGGGCCAAGATGGAACCCTTAAAATTAATTCTCATACTATTTCATTTTATTGCATTGTGAATTTTACTCTATTACACTGACAGAAAAAATTATTTCTATTGAGATGTTGCGTTCTTGGAACAAGTATTACATACCTGAACCAATTTCAAACAAATAAGATCTTCCGGTGAATATCAATTATTTCTTCTTGAGATACATTAACTTGAATTAAATAAAACAGTCCTTGCCGTCAAGTCACATGTATTCACCACAAAATGGAAAAGTTCTATTTTTTTCAACCTAATGTAATCTCCAGTCGAGAAATTTTCTACTTTCATGAATTGATCAAAAATTCGTACCTAGGAGATGATTACATTGAGGAATGAATTGAATGTTGTTTTCTCGAATGAAGCCGATGTTTAAATTGAGCTTTCCGTACATCACATTGAACGAAATTTGTGATATCCAAGTTTGTGTAGAATTGCCGTAATCTGTGATTCTGTTATTGTAAACTAATGCAATTTTTTTTAGTCAAGAAATATAAACTTCTTTCAACTCAACGACATCTTACTAGAATCTCAAAGCTTTTTCCGCGTAACAATATTCATCCTGATTCGACATACGAAATGCTCACTTCAATTATAATTTACTTGGAACAACGTATGATCGTGTTGATTGACATAACAACGTATTTAGTCATGAGAATAATTTTGATTTTTGAGTAAACCAACGAATTTCTGGAGTTGGCAAACTTTTGGCTAGAAAGAAATCAAATACTCTCATTATTGCGACAAATAAAAGGAACTTCAATTCTAGAGAAGTTCGATTTCTCCCAATCAAATGTATCTCAAGAAGCGATAACTGGTATTCACTATGAAATCATGTTTATTTGAAAATTAACAGCCAAATGATAGTTGGTTCAACTAAAATTCTCTTGATAAAATTAATTTTTCTGTCAGTGCACTGTCCCATTTTACTCCGCTCCCACCTAACTAAACCTACAAAAAAAATAGTACCTTGTTTCAAGATTTCAAAAGTCTCAATTTGAAGCGCGAAATTCTTAAGTTGACTTGACATCATAAGTCTCAAGATAAATCTCATTTTTTGGGCGCACACGCAAGCAAAAAAGAAGTTTTATCTGCGATTGTAAAAGGCAATATCTTCAGGCCATACGAAACCAGAAAATTCGATTTCAAATCACAATCCCCTTCATTCCCAGTTAACGAAGTACAAATTCCCTTGGTAGAAAAGCAATTATTAGCGAATAGGAAGAATAGTTAAACAACAATCAACTTGACGTGAATTTCCCTTGATTGATTACCACTCGACGTGGCTCGATAAGCCAATTTTTCGATATAAAAACTGAATCCCGCTGATATTTCAAAGAATAATCGATGGGTAAAGGGTTGTTACGTCCATTTGGGGATCGGTAATTCCCCCCAGCATCGAATTGTTCACTCAAAATTACCACTTGACCCGTTCATTTCCAACATACTGCGTAGTGCCTGGCGGAATCGAAGGCGTTCACCTCAATTCAATTTCCAATATATTACGTTACATAAAGAGAAACGAGATTATAATCTTCAAACGTATCTGAAATGGAATGAGCCCGCTTATGGGTTTATTTATTTTCATCGAGAAAATGTATATTGGAGGGCTTTCAATGCTGGAGAGTATACACTGGCACTTGAAGAGGCGTGCGATCAATGCCTCGATTTTATTGCAGTAAAGTAGATTATAAAAACTCGTGTTTTTGTTTTCCTTCATATTTTTTGTTTTGTTGTGAAATTTATAATTGAAAAAATAATTGTTTAAATTAATCCTGTTGGGGTTTAAAATATTCTTCTCAATGCAATCATGACTGAGTTCGATCCTGAGATTGATTGCATTATCTGTTGTTGAAAAAAATTATTTTGAAACCTATATTCAGTTATTTTGGCTGTCAGCATTGAGAGAATGTTGGCTGTCAGCATTAAAGTAATGTTGGCTACCAGCATTGCGGTGATGTTGGCTGTCAGCATGGGGGTAATGTTGTCTGTGTCAGCATTGCGAGAATGTTGGCTGTCAACATTTGGGTAATGTTGGCTGTCAGCATTGAGAGAATGTTGGCTGTCAGCATGGGGTAATGTTGACTGTCAGCATTGAGACAATGTTGACCGTCAGCACAGACGTAATGTTGTCTGTCAGCATTGAGGCAATGTTGAATGCCGACATGGGAGCAATGTCGGCTGCCAGCATTCAGGCAATATCTGCTGCCAACCTTGGGACAATGTTGAGTTCAATAAATCATTAAATTCAGTTTAAAATACATCGTCCCAGCAATTCCATTCCGAAGCCAATTGCTAATTTATTATCAAAAATATATTGACTATGCAGCCACGACCGCAATTTCTCGCTTGTTTTCCTCTTCACTCTTCCAAAAAATTATCTCATGTTGAAATTTGCATTTCCACGTGACTGTTCAAACACATTAACAATACCATATTAACTCCAAAATCATATTTGCCATGTGAATCCCGCAGTGACACTATTTGATTGAGCAATTAAAATCATCAAATTTGCTCAAGTGAACGAACAAACTGCCACAATTATACATCCAACCCACTAAATATTACATCTCGGGATTCCTGGAAATTTATTCCCCCGCAATTCATGAAAAATAAACAGCCATTCTCTCCTTGAATAAATTTGACGAGAAGTGGGGGAAAATTTAGTTTGGACTGTTGTATGGAGAAACTCGACTGGCGGAAAAATCGAATGAAGATGGTGGGAGATAAGAAGTCACCAACTGGAATACTTCAACTTCCGCAAATGCATTGAAAGTTGAATGAGTATATGGAAAAGGTTCGACCTGTTTAGTTAGCTGTTACACAGCGAGACTGATTTAACATCAGGGGTGTAATTGGTCAATTAACGGACATGATTTGATCAGGTGGAATAATAGAATTTATTCCGGTCTAGTAATGAGACTGGTTCACAGTACTCGGGAGAAAAAAAAACCCAAGTTCCCGGGGACATTGAACGCAGCAATTTTTTATTTCTAATAAAACATTCCCCTCTGGATTTACTTTGTCATAAACAGATTGAAATTTTTTTTCGCTGAAATTTCCGGTAAATTTCTAGGCAATTTTTATCACTTCTGTGTGACAATTACACTGTTGTTTGGAGGGAAATAGTTTTTCAGACAAACTAATTTTTTCTCTTAGTACGAGACGAAAAATCATGCCACCTCGCTCTCTCCCAATGCATCCATCGATAAGAATAAATTTCCCTCCACAAATCGCACCACATGGCTTCCCGTTATAAATTAATTCATTCACCCGAAAAAAAAATGATTTTATTTCAAACTTGAATGAGTGCCCGCATTACTGAAACAAACGAAGAATTTTCCTATCTCTTTCACGAGAGAGAAAAAAAAACGAATTCCACTGATAGGAGAAATTTTTCCCGAGCGCAGCTGAAATTCATATTCATATAAAATATTATCTCACCAGGGTATATGTGGGGTCACGGGTATTTTATTGAAAGAATGCAGGGGAAATGGATGTTTGTTCGGGCTGAATAAATTTCATGGAGATGATGAATCCCTTCGAAATGGCATTCGATAATTCTCGCCAAGAATATTCAAATTCTCCCTTGATTGCTGAATCAACCGTGTAAATAACTAGTGCTAATGAATTACCCTGATGTGTTAGCTCCCTTCAGCGTCGAGTCAAAAGAGTTAATTTAAAGCGAGGATTATTCCGTTCGGATGAACTGTGTCTGTGGGTCATTAGAATTTTGTTTGCGGATTATGTGAAATAACTCTCGGGCTTGAATTCCGAGTTAGATGGATTTCTATGGTGTGCTGTTGGAGGGGTGTGTGTTTGATTAACGAAACTTTCATGAGAAAGTTTCAGATTTGATCCAACAATTCATCCCCATTTAAAATTTAAATCGTGATCTCTCAGTTGGGGAAAATTTGTAATGTTTCATTAGTGTTCGTATCATCGAATGAATACTTCATTATGAATAATTGAACCGAAACATTTGTCTCTCGTCGTAATATGGAATTTTGGAGTAATCACTGGGAATATGAGATGGTGATGATATCGTGAGGCTCTTATGAGGCTTGCTTAAGGGTTACTACAGGGGCAAATATGCCGACTACGATGAGTATCGTAATTTTAAAAAGTGGGAAATTGCTTTCGTTACAACATAGTCAATATATTTTTGGTAATAAGTCGACAATTTGTTTCCGAATGGAATTTTTGGGATGACGTATTTTAAATTAAATTCGATGATTCATTGAATTCAATATTGCCTGAATGTTGGCAGCCGATATTGCGCCAACGTCGGCGGCCGACATTACCCCAACGTCGGGCCAATGCTGGGGCAATGTCGGCTGCCAACATTACCCCAACGTCAATTTTTTTTTACCTTTACCTGAATATTGGTTTCTCATGATCGAACTCGGTCAAGATGGCATTGGGAAGAGTATTTTAAATCACAATAGGCTTCATTTAAACAATTTTAACGCCACATAACGCTGAAAATATTATTCTTGACATTTCATTATTACTTACACCCGAAATGATTAATAATAAAAATTCCAAACACTTGGAAAAAAAATAATGAAATTTCAAGTTTTCCTGAAAATTCAATAGAAAGTTGTTGAGCCTCAGAAACCAAAAATATCAATAAAAAATTGTCACCAATGAAGCAATTGAAAATGAATTGATATCGCGAGAAACCCCAACATTCCGAAATTGTCCTACGGTTTCTCCGCATATTGCACATCATTCGACATGTTCAATCCCATTCAGGGGAATATTTCACCTCTTCCTACCAATTTACACACAAGAGATAAAAAAAAGATGCTAGCTAACAATAAATTACGCCAGAGCCCTGTGGCCGAACGACTGTCACTGCGTGATTCTGCGGGCTTTGAACGATTTTCCCATTATGGCTGATTCCCCTTCAACTAGGATTGATGGACACTCCAGCTCAATTATTCACCTTGAGCCCCACGCATGCCTCTTGAGCAGAACCCATCGACTTAACTCTTCCACTGGACGCTCCGGCTAAATTTTTCCACCTAACTCAACTCTGCTTCCATTGACTTATGAAATTTTTACTCATATGACCTGATGCTGATGAGCACGGGAGAAGGGACCGCGCGCTCTTACGGAGAAACGACCGAGTGGGGGGAATTCTATCAGCAGTAGAGGGTTAAAACTGTCTGAGACATTTCAATTTAATTTTTTTTATGTACGAGTCATCCAACATCATAAATAAATAATAAATCAATAATAATAAATGATTAAAAAAATAATAAAATAATAAAATAAATAATAATAATAATAAATATTAATAATAAAATTGGCCGTTTTCTTCCGAATGGAATTTCTGTGGTGATGTATTTTAAATTGAATTTAATATTTCTCCAACGTTGGCAGCCAGCATTGTGCCAACATTGCCCCAACGTTAAATTTTTTTACCTTTCCTTGAATATTTGTTTCGAAATAAATTTTTCCAACAGATGATGCAATCAATCTCATGATAGAATCGTTCAAGATGGCATTGGGAAGAATATTTTAAATCACAAAAATAACATTTTCGAACTCCTGAGTACAATACTTCCATTTGGAAGGAAAAAACTACTGAATAACAATCGACACAGTCATTGAATCAGTTCAAAGAATAATTTAACAAAGAATAAAACACTAGCATGCAAATTATTTCAATTGAAACACGATTACAGAAAATCCACTGATTGAATTGAACATTTAATGCATGGCAGCACGTGATGTGGCAATAGATTATTCCGTACCGAAAAGTGGTCATTCTACTAATGATTAATTAGTTAGAAAGAGTGATATGTTCTTCGGACGGTTGGGGAATGCCATAAATATTATTCCTGAATTCCACAGGAATTATTGGAAGAGCCATATTGAAATAGCTCTAGGCGATATGAGGATTTTAATTGAATGACGAAACGACAAACATTTACATTGAAATGAGTGAATCCCAACAGTTTAATTATTCAATATTGCGATGGGTGACATATACGACGCATCGAAATGCGCAAGTCGGATGAATTGGAATGACGTTCATGTGGAGTACATATTCATATGGCACTTGCAATGCTGGAGGGAGAGAAAAAAATGTTGGTTAAAGCGAATGCTCCACTTGAGAAAGTACAATCTCTTATGTTGAATAACAGATGCTTCAGGGAGTCAATTTTTCAGCCATAAAATTGAAGTGGATGCTATCCACTCGGTGAAGAGATATATTTGTGCAGATTTTTATCTCAGCGTTATTAATGATTCAATTCACTGGTGAAGTGGTGGAGCAGAATATATCAATTTCACTTTGGGGTAGAGATGTTTTCAGAAAATATATTATTATATTTTTAATTTTTATATTCGTTATATTCGAAATTTTTTAATTTTTGTGGTGGGGTAACGCATTTTGGCTTCAGGAGCTCAAATATGCTTTTTTTAGGCCATGAAATGTAGGGAAATGTGACCGAACGCTGGCTGCCAACGTTGGGGGAATGTTGGCGCAATGTCGGCACAATGTTGGCTGCCGACACTGAGCCGATATTGGTCGGGAGTGTCGGGGGAATGTTGGGGCAATGTTGGCTGCCAACGTTGACGCAATATTGGCTGCCAACATTGCGGCAATAGTGAATTCAATTTAAAATACATCGTCCCAGATATTCTACTCAAAAGCAAATTACGAATTTATTAGTAAGAATATATTGACTAGATTTAAGGGGTAACTTGTACCAGAAATTTTTCCGTTACCTAAAACCGTTCAATTGCTCTCGGCCTTTTTTCTTTGACACTAGCAATTCTTCCCTATTTTATTCCACCACTTCACTACACTGAATTAAAACAAATCCCATCAAGGAAAATGCCACTAGTTTATCCTTCCACCCGAGAGCCTAACACAGTGAAAGTATGATAACTCCGTCCACCCATAGTATAAAAAAAACAACACGCGGCTGAATCACAACCATCTAAATCAAGATAATATAAGATTAATAAAATATATTCTTACCAACGACCTCGAGAAACAGAAATATACTTGTGGGTGGATGTGTAGAAACTTGGCACTCGTACATACCAGCGTCCCTCGGTTGAACGTACTTTATTTGAAGGGTCCAATCCTCACTATGATGAAAGTGGATAGCCTGGAAACGACCGTCGCTAGCGTAGGTAGTCAGTCCGACGGTTAGTAATTGATGTTGTATACTCTTACGCCTGATCCAAGTGACCTACATGAATCACAACAATTCCAGAAAGAAAAATAAGAAAGGGGGGAAATCATGAAAGCATTCTAATGTAGGAACAAACAAAAGCCGAAAAAATTGATAAATTATTGGGGTGATTGATTCATCATAATTTGTTTCCAGGAGAGCTTGTAGGGAATTGCGATGGGAAGAAACTTCCTAATCTCCAAAAACAAGTTTCTGATTTTAAGAAGCTCATTGTTATTCAAGGCATTATAGAATAACAAATTAGCTAGTTAATTTCAGACTAAAGAACCCTAATATTCAGTGGCCAAAGCCATTTTATTTTGAATGAAAAAAGGTATTAAATAAAAATACGTTGGGGTTTTTGCAAAAACTAGTTTCTGATTTTAAGAAATTCATTGTTATTGAAGGCATTATAGAGTAACAAACTGGCTAGTTAAGTTCAGACTAAAGGACCCTAAAATTTAATAACAAAAGCTCATTTATTTTAAATGAGAACAGTTACTAAATCACAATTCCTTAAGTCCCTAAAATAAGAACCTTTGCATTATTAAACTGCAGACAGTCGCAAGAGCCGAAATCCTGCTACAATTAAACATTAATTCTGTCAAGACGTCAGATAATGTACGTTGAATGACAATGGGTTTTAAACATGAGTAGATTTATTTTATAACAGGAAGAATGATGAATTCGATAACGAATTAAGAGCAGAACCGAAATTTTGAAAGCTCAATTTTTTAGCTTTTGATTTTTAACAATTCCCAATTTTTGAAAATCCATTCATAATTTATGTGAAATTATTATACAATTTAATTTAGAGAATGTTGCAATTCAAGTCCAATTATATTCAATTTAGGTGAAAATTACAGAGAATTGGAATTTTTAAATTATTCTTATTTTTTATCTCATATTCAGGTAAAATTTTCTAAAAAAAAAACGTGATAAATTTCCCAATCACAAACAAAAACCCCTCTTTCCCTAATTGTCAAAAATATCTGGAGTTTCACCGAAAACCCTCACACAATCGCCATCAATTTTTCATCCACGATAAAATAAGAGAGAGGAAAGAAAACAAAGAGCCTTTCAACGTAAGACAGTGGAAAACAAAAACCTCGGAAAAATTGATAAATTGTTGTGTTGAAAAATTAATTACAGTTCCCTCTCCGATGCTGTGTACGACGCACGGCAGTAGAGCAGTCGAGCCGGACTGTGCGAAAATAGTTGTGGAATTTTCAGTACCAAAATTCATTGCTGGAACTTTCACTGTTGATGCATCTCCATTATCCACAGCATTGTTAACACCCCCGCGCGACTGATGAATCATCTCAGCCTCAACGTACGTAGAGGTGTATCCTGTGTGTATTATTCCATAATCAAATCCAATCGATTTCCCAATAAACGAATAAAAATCATGAAAAAACAGTGGAGTAAACGATAAAACTTACTGGTCTGCATGGCAACGTTCAGGAGCAGTGAAACGACTAAAATCCGCATTTTATCGTTTTTTTTTTCGTCTCCTTCCTCTATTCTTTTTTTCCTGTTTCAGTCTTTTGTCATTCACCAACTCAATAGTTTTTCCGCTGCCGTCAGATCATCCACCCTATCTCGTTTACTTTTTTCCATTTTCCTTTGCTAGATTCCACCCCCTCTGTTTGGGTAAAAAGCCTCCTTCTTCCTTCCTTCTGCCCCCTTCTCGACCTCCAGTCCGGGTTTTTCCGAAAAAGAACAATTTATTCCAGGATTTTAAACTTTAAATCCCACCCGTGTTCACGTGATTCACTCGTAAAATATCTTCTCTGCAACAAAAAGAAGGATTTCGGATTTTTTTTTCTCTTTTTGTGTATCGACAATTTTATGGGAGACTTTGAATATGGTCGACTGGGTTAATAAATAATGTGTGTCTATTTTATCTCGCAAGTTTTGAATAACAGAACCGACAATTTTTAACAAATTAAAAAAAAAACGAGAATTAAAAGTCCAAGTTTTTTGGACTTTATTAACAGTCTATTCTCATTTTTTTAATTCATCCGTAATTTCGATGAATTCCTGGTACTAATATAAATTGTTATGTAATTAAATTTTGGAGAATATCGCCCTCTAAAAATTGCCTCGCAATTTGAGAGAAATTATGTTAAATTTAGGTAAAAATTAGAGAATTACGAAATTACAGTCGCGGTTTTTCGAAAAAAAGAACAATTTATTCCAGGATTTTAAACTTTAAATCCCACCCGTGTTCACGTGATTCACTCGTAAAATATCTTCTCTGCAACAAAAAGAAGGATTTCGGATTTTTTTTTCTTTTTTGTGTATCGACAATTTTATGGGAGACTTTGAATATGTTCGACTGGGTAAATAAAATTTGATTTATTATATCGGGAAAGTGTATCGAATTGCGTTAAGGGGGTGGGTGGCACGGGCGGGTGGAAATGTAATACGATACTACGACCGCACTGAAATATATCCCAATTATTTTCATCCCAGTTATAACGCATCGTTATTATTACTTTCTCATTGGTAAAACCGGGCTTTCAACGAGTTTTACGAGGCTGGAGGAGCCCGTGCAGCGTGTTAATTCATTTCGATTCGTGTTTTTCATTAATTAACTCTTGCCAAATAATGCACGGGGATGGCGGAGGTATGAATGAATGATCGAATTTTTTTTTTGATTTTTTGCATTCAAGCGGATTGTGAAACCCTGGGATTGAGATATTTTATGCATTCGGCATTATTTTCTCCGATATTTGTTGCTCGTTAATTAGCGCAGAAATCACTTTATTGACATTTTGGAGCAAGAAATGTCGCGTTACGAAATATCAGTCCAGGAATATCGGGGAAAAATGAACAAACGAGCGAATTTGAGGGAATAAAAATCTCGTAAGACTCTACTGGCCATATATTTTATGGAAAAAGGTAAAACACAGGGGATTGTCAGACATCTAGTTTACGGGGGACATTTGTTTTTAGATAATGGATGCATAAAAATATTTGTGACTATTTCATGTCCGATGGAACTGCATCTAAAAAGTAATACCTTATTTCAAGATATTAGGGGTTTTAAAATGATATTTTCGAGGGTCTTAATTGGAAGCCGGAATTTCCTGAGTTCGGAGTCTCGAAAGGCTCAATTTGAGACGCTAAGAGGTCTTAATTCAAGCCTTTTGACGGTCTCTACTTGAAACTGGGGAAAGTCTTGACTTCAGATTTTCAAAGGTCTCAATTTGAGAAATTTAATTTTAAAACGAAGCTGTTTTTTGGGGTCTGACATAGAAGGGGCATTTTTTTTTATGGGTGTGTTATTTAATTATTAAATTGTGGAATGTTATTACAATATCATGATTGAGTTGGGGTGGAATTGTTTCTTCACGTATTTTTTTTTCGTTGAAAAAATTCCCATCTTCAGGACAACAAATCCTCCGAAGAGAACTTTTGTCGTGTGGAATTAATTTACTTGTGGACAAAAAATAAAGTTTCTACCAAAACATAATTTTCGCAGTAGTAATTGTTCTCGTGAGACGTTTGAAAATATGTGATTGTAAATTGACTATTGGACAAATATTTCTGAATTTCTTAAACAGGATTTTATAAAATAATTCAGAATTCGCATATCTTTGTCCAATAAACACTTATAATTTCCACGGAACAAATGATAATTTCAAGAGGAAACTACAATTTTCTTGCCGATAACTGTGTTATTCGCAAAACTAAATAATTTCGAGGGGACAATTTTTTTTGGGAAAAAAAAATATTCTTTCCTCGTGAATGTATTCTTTCTGTGGTATAAACCTATGGAGTTCTCTCAGAACAAATGATTCTCGTACAATAGATTATATTTTCTCCTGCCAACAGTTGAAATTCTTCTAGGGATATTTCTGATGATCACAACGAAATTTAATTTTTGTGAAAGATATTAAATTTCCTTCCGTCAAGCTGGTCAGTTTCCCTCAAGTAAATCTGCTCCACTCCGTCAAATACTCTCACGTATACGGAGAGAAATTTTCTAGAAAAATTCTAGTACGAGTACTGGAAAAATCACAATCCACCGGCTGTGAAAAGTTCTAGTGCTGTTAAGGTAAAATTTCTTGGTATTTCTGGTAAAATTTCTGGGGATTTCTGTGAAATTTTCACAGAAATACGGGGAAAAATTCACGTTTTCCCCAATAAAAGTTCTAGTCCCGGCACTGGAATTTTTTCCTGGCCGTCACTTTGCGCCTCTTTTCCCGTGCTAGGACTAGAATTTTTCTAAAAAATTTCTCTCTGTGTAGAACACAGCTTTTCGGAGTTAATTTTTCCTCTCATTGCGCGCTCAAATGACCCCCAATAATAATGACATTTCGAAGGGCCCAATACCGGTCACCCACTTGTTTTTTTTCTTGTGGGGATGGTTCAAAATGGTCGGGATTACAAAGATGTGTAGCTTCGAGGGGAAATTCCCGTGTGCGTGCGTGCATGTGCGCCAGTGTGTGCCCAGAAGCGCTTCAATATCTGGCGATCAATTCGAATTAGATAGCTAGGATTTTGTACAGATGTCAGGTTGGGCTTAGGACGGGCGTAGCCCGAAAATAAACGCACATCGATCGACTAGTTTTTGATATGGCCCGGGGGAAGGAGAAAGAGTGCGGGGCAAAATGGGCTTTCTCTAATTGTCAATAACCCGGCCGGTGGTGGTCGAGTGTTGGACCGGAATTTGGCGCTTCTCGCGCCATTTTCGTGATCTTACACTGCAGAATGAGATCAAGTTAAGCCCATTCATATCTCTCGGTCAGCAGATACTGAAGATTTAACGAGATTCGTTCTGTCTCTTGTTCCACCCTCCCCCGAGGCAATTTCATAAAATCTGGTTTCCTCGTTCTTACCGAGTCGCATCAATCTTGATTACTAGTTGATTAAACTAAGTTGGACATTAGTCTGAATTGAACTTGAGGTTCCTGACGATTTTAATTATTTATGGGGATTTGGCGGTTTTATCTTTGGTTTCTTGAACTTCAGAGCTTTCGGTTGAGCCCCATTTGGCCCTCAGATTCCGGACATTTAAAAAATATTTTTTAATGTTAGAAAACATTTTTAGAATCTGAAAAAAATAGTTTAGATTTGGAGGAAGATTGATGACATAATTAAAAAATTGCAATTCTTGAAAATTAAGAGCATTTTATATGAATAATTTGTGAACAACGAATGTTTAAAATTTAATGACGCTGAATATTCACAATTTTTTTCGAATTTTTTTCGCGTAATTTAATTGAGATATTTGATTATTGAATGGTTAAATCTGTAAAAGTCCCAAATTAAGAATTTAAAAATCTTATTCTAACACATTTGAAATCCACTAATTACCCATCACCACATTAGTTAATTTATAAATTAATAATAAATGCATCTCTCCTCAATGTATTTCAGAACATCTCCCCCGATAATTTAGATATTCTCCATCGCAATTTTTCAACAACTCAATCTCCACCTGTCGTGTCTCCCCGCCCGTCGAAAAAAAACTCAATCATTTTTCGCGTAAAATAATAATTGGACTAGCCCGTGCAATCCCTCAATCGGTTCACTCCGTGATCCTGAAAAAAAACTCTTTTGTCTCGAGTTCCAAGTTTCCGCTTCCACATGTTCACCAAAAAAGCCGGAATCCCGTATCTCTGCGCAACATTGTTGAAATATTTCGACGCTCAAACGACCTATTGTGGAGAATGTTAACGAGCTCCCCCAATTATTGCAGCAAAAGTTATTGCGAGTAAATTGTGTTAATTTGCGGTTTAGAGTTCAAAAGTTTGTTCAGTGGAAAAGTAATTGTGCCAAGGAACACCGGAGAATTAAAAATATGGGCGGAGTGCGGTGAAATACTATCCGCGGTTAATATAAGTAATTAGTATGAACGTAAATTTGTCAGAAGTACCTTTTTCACGTGTCCCCGAATTTTTTCGCAGTGGTTTCGAGCCTTCCGTTTGGTATAAATAGTATTTCATCGCTATGTGCTCCCCTGAAGAGACGTTTCGTCGGGTTGAATCAATTCACTTGTGGACAAAAAGAAAGGTTCCACCAAAACATGATGATTTTCGTTGTGGTAATTGTTCTCGTGAGACATTTATATGGTTTTCGGGTAAATACATTCGTTCTACAGAGAATTATATGAGGCTCCGGGTTTATCTAGTCAATGTTATTGAGTAGTGTATATCTTTGTCCAATAAACACTTATAATTTCCATGGAACAAATGATGATTTCAAGGGGAAACTACAATTTTCTTGCCGATAACTGTTATTGGCAGAACTAAATAATTTTGAGGGGACAATTTTTTCTTGGGAAAAAATATTCTTTCATCGTCAATTCGTCAATTAGCGAAACGTCACATCTATGACAAATTAACGAACGAATGAACAACAACAAAATTGTTCATAAAAAGGATTTTTAATTAGCCAAATACCGCAATCATTGATTGATAAAACAACTCGAAATTGGAATACTTAATTGCTGATTGATTTAATAATTTAAAATTGATGAGTACTTCAAAATAGAAAATTGTCACCATCATTTATTTAAAACTGTCACCATCAAAAACTGGTTTTTCTCAATGTTCAAGTTCAGTTCAGTGCAAGTGAGCTCGACCCGGAATTTTCCCACCGAAAAAAAAACTACGAGAAAAAAAACTCATGCTTTAATAAGAAATAATTTGTTCCGCGAAAGTTGCGGAGGAGTTGGATTTTTTTTTTATCGAAAAAGTTGTTATGAGTAAATTTCATCAATTACTGTTGCCCAAGTTGAATTCTTTTTATCCAAGAGAGTAATACTAACCGTAACTTTATTCGGGAAAGTTAAAAAATATGTGCGGAGTGGGGTAATTATTTCTTGAGGACAATTATGTGTCATTTCAGTGTAGCGTAATTATTAAAAATGCTACTTTTTGTCAGAGCAAAACGAAATTTATGGTAAAAGGAGTGATAATCTTTCAGCAATAATGGAAATGGACGCTCAAGTTGGGGGGGAAGAGACTGGAGTGCTGCTGTGCCACTCAGAGTTATTACACGTAAAACAAAATTCGAATTTTATACGTCAACCGAACGAGTACTTCGTCGCTAGAAGCGTTCATTTGTATAACATCTACTTCGCTCGAGTCACGGTACATAATGCGTGGGCGTTCAATAAAATATTGTGAAAGGTAGCGAGTTTGCGGGGAAAATCAACATGATTTTTTCCCATCGATTTTACTGGAAAAATATTGACAATTCATTAATAATTTCCTGGGGCGCGATGAATTTTCGGGGAATATCTCCGAATCTGGGGGCGCCATCGAAATTTTCGTCATTACATTTTTTGTAGCTCTCAATCTGCTCTACAAAAAAGGTAATGACAAAAATTTTGATATCTGCGTTAGATTCGGAGATATTCAACGAAAACTGATCGATTGTCAAAATTCCTGTTTCTCACGCTGAAATTTCTCGAAAATTGAGAGGAACTCTTAATATTTGATGAAAATTTCCACATTCCAAGTTTATTTGAGGCAATGAATAATCTTTGTGAGCCGAGAATCGACAGGAAAATTAATTATTGACTCAAATTGGGGTATTCTTTCCACCCCAGAGTATCGACATTCCTAATTCACGAACTGAGATATTCTTGGAACAAGAAGAGCGACTCTCGATAAAGCAGAAGGAGTATCCCTCCTTGAGTTCTTGAATAAAGAATAGTATTATTCCTTCAAGAATATTTTCACTGCTTCTGAAGTATTCTGAAATCGGATAACCCACTGAGTTCGAAATGCTTTTGACAAGAGCAGAAAGGAATCTTTGACTCGAGAAGAATAAAATCTAAAAACCCAACAATAAAATTATCATTTTATATTTTCTTATTCTTTATTTCTCGTTAAATGAAACAATAAAAAAATATCGAATTACGAATGTGGCATTATCACAAAGTCAAGAACACAGATATTCTCGGAACGAGAATAATAATTCTTAAATAAAGTCACAGGTGAATTATTCTTTATCAGGACTGAAAATTCCTGCTCTAGTGGTCAAAGATTTATTGAGTAAAGTAAATTGTTCTGAAGTGAGAGGAAGGAGAAACGAGACGAATTCTTGATTCTGTGAGAATAGAATAGAAAAATTACAAATGAAAACAAATGCCATTTTTCGTTATTTTTCGTTTTTTTTTTCGTTTATTCTCCTTTCGAAATAAGAAATTATCAGTTCAAAAATATAGTATTCTGCCAATAGCAGTGAATTGCTCTCGTTAAGGTACGAAAATAATTATTCTTTAATCAACATTTTTGAAATCCTTGATTCACTAATGAAAAACCTCTTGACTAAATCATAATATTCTTTTTTTAATATTATCCGCTTATCTCGTAAGCTACTTTCAAGCCGAATAAACAGCATTCGAAATGCTTTCAATAGCCGAAAGAGAAGGATTGTCGCAAGAGAAATCACCTCTAGTTAAGGACTTCATCCCACTTTAATAATAAAAAAAATCAATTGAAGAATACTGCATTCCCTCGACAAAGTAATAAACCAGAATTATTCTTCAATTGAAGACTTCGAGAATCCTCGATAAAAACTTGCGGAATAAAATACACCAGTCTCTCTCCAAGAGGACCTCCTCACTCCGCAAAGTATTCTCTCACAGAATAAACCGGGAACACCGAAACACCCTCAACAAAAGCAAAGATCCCCGAAGCGTAAAAAGTCTCCAACAAAAGAAACCGCATCCCAAGTCCCAAGTCACAGCCCAGAATTCCCCCACCGACAAAAAAAAAGTCCAATTCCCGAATAAATTAGCGCTCCCCAAAAATCCTTAAAACACCCCGAAAACCTGCCCCTCCGAATCTCTTCCCTAAAAAAAACGTAAAACTCATGCTCTCCTAAAGCCGGAACAATTTCAATTATTTATTTGAAAACAACGAATGTGTAAAAAAATATAATTCCGTGCAAAATTTAATTTGAATGCCGCAGAATATTCATTATTTTGAAATTTTCCTCACGCAATTCAATTGAATAATTTGAGATACACAGATCCTTAAACCATTCCACCGCTTTGCTACAGAAATTGATGCTCCCACTTCAATCACAGAAAAATATAAATTCGAGAGTAAAATCCCCTCAACAATGAATATTCCCTCGGCAAAGTAATAAACCAGAATTATTCTCCAATTCAAGACTTCGAAAATCCTCAATAAAAACTCGCTGAATAAAATATTCTCCCATTCTCCCTCCACGAGCACCTCCTCACTCCGCAAAGTATTCTCTCCCAGAATAAACCGGGAACACCGAAACACCCTCAACAAAAGCAAAGATCCCCGAACCGTAAAAAGTCTCCAACAAAAGAGACCGCATCCCAAGTCCCAAGTCACAGCCCAGAATTCCCCCACCGAAAAAAAAAAATCCAATTCCCGAATAAACTAGCGCTCCCCAAAAATCCTTAAAACACCCCGAAAACTTGTCCCTCTGACTCTCCTCCCCAAAAAAACTTGAAACTCATGCCCTCCTAAACCCGGAAAAATGTCTCCAACTTTCCGCCGCAAAAATTCCCCGAGCTTCCACCCGTAAAAATTATGACCGCGGCATGGTAAAAATTTAAATCCTGATGGAGCGAATTTTGAGGTGAATGTTGAAGGAAGATAGCTATTTTCCGCTTGAGATCAAGAGCCCCGAGGACCGAGGGAGGGTTAAAGAGTGTGGGGATTCTTTCACCGCTTTCACGCCCATTTCTTTCACCTCTTTTTCCGCGCCCTCGCAATTTTTTCTCCCCCTTCCCCCCCCCCCTCTCATTTTTTCATTCTCCATCACCCCAGTGAAACCTCCCGGCGTGTAACAAATGCCACGCGCAATAAACTACCCCCGTAATAAGCACACATCAGACGAAAACAGCGTCACCGAGCGCGACCGGGGAACAGGGACACAACAGATAGCCCGAGATACATGGATTTAACCGGGACTATTCGATTAAGATCATTACTTCCAAATGATTGGTTACACTGTACAGGTGTGTGTGCACTGCAACAACCCGATGCAATTGGAAACCATCAATTTTATTGGAACAACAATCCACTATCTCCCGGAGGGCGGGGGAGATACATAAGCGTTTAAACGCCCGATTGATATCACTCATAGTTCAGAGGCCATAAATTATGTCATTAAGCCCCCCTCTCCCCCCCCCCCCCCC
>NW_021680454.1:801450-801734 GCF_001412515.2 Diachasma alloeum | reverse complement strand
ACACAACCCTCCGGAAGCCCCCATTCCCCGAACGCCCCTCACACAACAGCAACAACAACAACCGATGGAAATGAAAATAAAAAACTCGGAGATTGACTCGTACTGTCCGACTCCTCAGGGCGTTGTTGTACTTTTCGCGGTTCTCTTGCACTCTATTCACGAGAGGAGAGAGCGCGGCACCCGCGGTTTGACACTGCCTAGCCGGGTAACGCTGTACCGTGCACTGTGCTCCGACAGTTCGCAGCCACCCATACGCCTATCAACGTTCTCCCCCCCCCCCTTCC
>NW_021680454.1:765480-801423 GCF_001412515.2 Diachasma alloeum | reverse complement strand
TCCCCCCCCCCCTTCCACTCGCCATTCCCTACCCTTCTCTGGGCCACACAGGGGTTGAAAGCCGTCTGGGTACTTCGGAGTTGTGAGGGCGCCTGCGTATCATTCGGAATTCCTTTTTCCTCGGGTGGAAAAAATAAAGGCAACAAAAAAATCGTACATGTGTTTTTGCATTTAATCTTTTAGTCACATCACGATTTTTTTCCATCTCCAGTTCGCGATTTCGCGATTTTACTCTCTCTCAAGCGCAGAATTTTTTTTCTCGCTGGATTATTTATGAGGCGGGCCTTCGATCTCATTTTCTACTGGGGGGGACATATTGATGGGGTATGCGGTGGATAGGGGGAGATATTAATACCCACAACTGCTCGAATTTCTCGTTTAATTGTGGGGTCTATGGTATTTTAAGGAGCACCCACGGGACACATTGAGATGTGCACCTGATGATGGCTGTGACGCAGGCGCCCAGATGCCGGACACGGGGGGATGGGGTAAATTGCGAGGGAGCAACCCCGCCCCGTAAAAGACCAGGGGGGAAATCAGACGATTAGGGGGGGCGGAGGGGGCTAAGCGGTTTTATGCTCGTACGGCGGCTTTATTACCGTTGCTGTTATCTTTTAATTTTAAAAATCCTGTAATGCGGGGGTTTTGGCGGGACGGGGGCTTTCGTCGGGGCTTTTTGTCCTCGGATTTTAAAGGGTGGAAATTATGGTGGTGGGTGATTTAATTATTTGAGAGTGGGTTGAAGGTTTTATTGATGGAGGCTTCGAGGTTTTTTAAATAAAACTATTAAAAAAATTTTAAAAAATCAATGTCATTTTTTTATTAGTTATTGTTTTTTAAATACGAAATTATCAATTCAAAAAAACGTGAAGACCTTCAATATCAATGTTATCTTTTAATTTTAAAAATCCTGTAATGCTCAATGTCCCGGGAATTTAAAGGGGTGGAACTGAAATTGATATGGGTAATTTAATTATTTGGCAGCGGGTTGAAGGTTTTATTGAAAAAGTTTTCGAAGTTTTTTTATTTTGTGGTCAAATTCTTGGTTCAGTGACCAAGCATTTGTTGAGTAAAATAAAATATTCTTCCTTTAAGAATATCTTCACTCGCTTCGTCGCATAAATATTCCGAAATGAGAGGAAGAAAAACGAAGAGGAATTCTAGATTCTGTGAGAATAGAATAGAAAAATAAAAAACAGAATAAATGTCATTTTTCGTTATTTATTCTATCAATTCTATTCTATCAATTGAAAAGAATCTGAAGATCTTTTAATTTTAAAAATCCTGTAATGCTCAATATTTTTTTTTTTTTTGGGAGATAGGGGGTTTTCATCAGGGCTTATTGTCCCGGGAGTTTAAAGGGGTGGAACTAAAGTTGATGGGTAATTTAATTATTTGACAATGGGTTGAAGGTTTTATTGAAAAAGTTTTCGAGGTTTTTTTATTCTGGAGGGGAGGGGGAGGGATAATGCGAGGTATAGGAGGTTTTTAATTTTTTAATGGAAGGTGGGAGGGTATAATTGAAATTCTATTACAAGAAGTTACTTAATTATGGAGAGGAGAGTTGTGGCAGGTACGTGGGGCGTGTGTGCATATTTTCAGGGAAATTTTCACCGGGAATTGAATTATTGAAAAGTGGATGGATGAAGGGGTGAAATGTTGCGGCGGGAGGTGTCGCGGGGGCAGTGGGGAGCTGTCGATGAGCCCGGGAGGAGGTTGAGGGAGTTTATTTTTTATGATCAATGGTATTTGTTGCTGATTCATGAAGGAATTTGCGAGGGGTTTTCGGGGGCTTTCAGCCGAGGATTCATTTTTGATGGAGAGTTCGGGGGTGATTATTTGTTGGGAGAGCGGATGAATGTGAAGCTCCTCTGAATTACTAGTAAACTATCCGTGAAATTCCAAATTTTACACTGTAAGCGCTGTTGAAAATTTAGCACTGAAATTTTCGGGGAATTTTGTCATTGAAAATTCATAATTTCATGGAAAAATCTGTGGAAACTGTAGAGTTCAGTTCAAGTATTCCGGGAAAATTCAGAGAAAGCTCATCTTGAATTCCAGATTCCTCTGAATTTTCAGGGAATTTGTCATTTGTCAAAATTTGTCATTTTTTTAACTCTTGAAAAATTCATTTTTTTTGTTATTAAATCCGATTTCAGAGAATTCCAATTGGAGCCGCAGACATTGAAATTTGAAAATTGATGGCCGTTATCAAACAAAAAATTGATTTCAGCCTCTCATTTTTCAAATAAAGATGTCACAAATAAATATTGGCAGGCGGAAAAAATTGCATCCAATCTAAAAATTTCCACAATATTTACTAACACAGGGTCCAATGAATTTTCAAATGAAAGCTTTGACGTTCAACTCCACATATTGACGACGATTTAAAAAAAATAGACTAAACTAGGGGAGGGTGGGGTGAAATGGGCAGTAGACTTTTTTTTTTACTCATAACTCAGAAACAAATTTATCAATTGAGCTCAGTTTAGGCTCTTCACAAAGGAAAAGAAATGTTCTTTGCATTGAAAAAAAAAAAATTATTGAGTTTCATCAGCATTTCAAGCTGTCATTAATATTTAAAAAAAGGTCAAAAGTGTCCATTTTACCCCAAGCTCCCCTAATCGAATGCCCGCCATGCAAACGAATTAACTAAACTTTAGAATCGACTTAGAAACCATTAATAATCAAAATCGTTGTGATTGCGGAAATAATTAAATAAAATTCCAGCTGTAGACGAAGCTGATGAGTTTTCATCGCCTGCCGTATTGAAGAGTCGAACAGCTCATCACTTCTTGTTGAGGTAATTATTATCTCTGAAGGCATAAAAATCGAATGAAACTCCCCAACACCATCAGAAAAATTTAAAACGCCCGAAAAAATCATCCAAATGCGTTCAGTGGAAAGCATTTACCACATTCCCATGATCAGCATTGAGAATATTTTCCACCAGAGGAGTGGAAACACTCGATCAATTAACTCCGCAAAAATGAATATTCGAGTATCAGGATGAAAAATGTTATATAAATGCAAATTCAATTATTTGGGAATGGCGGAAGTTATTGGACAAAAATCGTGGAAAATTCGTGCCGCATTTTTTTCCAGAAAAAAAAATTCAATCAAAAGAGAATTTTATTGAAGAGGAGCTAGCAATAATGAATGAAAGTCGCTTAATAAATGCATTTACTTCGGACAAATTCTTTGTGCTTCAAAATTACCTTCACTTACACGTCTTGTTGAAAGATTCAAGCGAAGGAGGTGAATAATGCAGAGCGCATTTTTTCGTAAATAAATTCAGTCGAGAGCGAGTGTTACTGAAGGACGCGATGAAATGGTGATTGACATTTACTAGATAAATGGTTGTGCTTCGAAAAAATTTCTCATTAAATCGCACTCCACCTTTGTTTAATAAACTTCCATTAGCAGTGGAGAATGTGAATAACAATTGTTACCGACAAATAGGAGGAGAATGAAATTCAGTGATGATTGATATTCGCTTAATGAAGGCTTTATTTACTCAAAATGTTTCATCCAGTTGGAAATTCCCCTCTGTTAATAACCCTCCATTGATTAATTGAAATATGGCAGGAGTTATTGGGAACAATTTGCTGCACACGTACGACTTTTTCTAAAAAGTCAGAATGTTTGTGTACGATAGAATGGTCGAGTAATATGGACTCAATCTCAACAATTTGAGATACTTTAGTTCATTGATCTCTAACTCAAGAGTAACGGTTTACTTCGATGCAAAGAATAAAATATAAAATTCGCATTACATCATTTCCTCGCTCATTTTTTTTTATCTGAAAAAATTCAACTTTCATTAGTTTTTTAATTCAACTATTAAAAACTAATAACAATGATTATTTTTATCAATTTTTTAATAGTTGAATTATTTTAAATTAATAAAAATAATGGAGAAGCCGAAGTCCATAAGAATAATGAGAAAGGTAAAAATAATAATTGACAATCACTTAATTTCAATGCTTTTACTTCGAAAAAACCAATCATTTACACAGTAATTATCATTACACAAATTGAATAATCAAACGACTATCAGCCCGATTTTTCGCTCCACCCCGAAAATTCATAGATCACTGCATTATTAGAGAATGGAATTCATTGATGATTGATAACCATTTAATGAATGGCTTCATTTCCTCAAAATATTTTATCCACTTAAAAAAATACAATCTGTTAATAATCCTCCATTAATTAATTGAAATGCCAGGAGTGCTATTTTTCTCATGTCATCATACCCTCGTTCATTGTTTCTCTCTGAAAATAATGACAAAGGTAAAAATAACGATTGACAATCATTTAATTTCAATGCTTTTACTTCGAAAAAACCAATCATTTACACAGTAATTATCATTACACAAATTGAATAATCAAACGACTATCAGCCCGATTTTTCGCTCAACCCCAAAAATCCATAGATCACTGCATTATTAGAGAATGGAATTCATTGATGATTGATAACCATTTAATGAATGGCTTCATTTCCTCAAAATATTTTATCCACTTAAAAAAATACAATCTGTTAATAATCCTCCATTAATTAATTGAAATGCCAGGAGTGCTATTTTTCTCATGTCATCATACCCTCGTTCATTGTTTCTCTCTGAAAATAATGACAAAGGTAAAAATAACGATTGACAATCATTTAATTTCAATGCTTTTACTTCGAAAAAACCAATCATTTACACAGTAATTATCATTACACAAATTGAATAATTAAACGACTATCAGCCCGATTTTTCGCTCCACCCCGAAAATTCATAGATCACTGCGTATTCCATCGCCGGGCGCTGGTGGTGGGCTTGTGAGTGAGGTCAGACCCCCAGCCGGGTCAGCAGCATAACGAGTAGAGACCTGGGGTCCAGGTGGTGGCCTCTCGCCTGACTTGAATTTATTTATAATGGTCCTGGTAGTTTCTGGTGTCAGGTCCTCCTGAAATTAACAATAAATTTCCCTATCTTGTCTCCATTTATTCCGGGCATTTAATTTTTATGAGACTGGCATTCGTACTTGGTCCGGCTGGTCAATAAATTTTGGATAGGGTTGTGAGGTAAGTAAAAAAGATGCTTAACTCTGTGAGTGCTCCGAGGGCTGTCTGAGTTTTTTCTCTCATTCTCATTCTGGTCATTGAGAGCTATCGAATGGTTCGGGGTCAAGGGGTCATTTGTAGTGGGTCATGAAAGCTTGAGGGGTTTTTTTTTAAGGGCATCGAGGGCCTTTTTGCATCAGTGATTATCGACGGACTTTTCAAGAATCTTTGGTGAGGATTTATGAGTTTATGGTTTAAAGGTGAACATTTACGAGCGCCAGATTATCGCGGGAGTATTAAATACACTCAGTCGAGTCCCTTTAATGAAAGCTTTTTCGAGGATCATTAAGCGCCAGTTTTGTGGATAATACAGAGGCCATGGGAATAAATAATAGATTTTCACGTACTATTCGATAAAACGGCGGGGGATTATCAATTTAACACGTGCATAATACACTTGTACCAGTTTAGCTCGCAAGTTTCATCCAACTTCTGTGATTTATATTATTAATTTGTAATTGAAATGAGCGCAACAATCACAATTATAAACTGAACATGGATTTTGGTCCTCAGTTTTTTTTTTCAATTGAGGGGGGGTCAATTGACTGTGGCGAGCGGGTCGAGTCATTAAGTCATAATTTTCTATTTGGAAATGCTGGGAAAGTTCTGGGAGTACAATGTCAATATGATTTTCGGTGAGAACAATGGATTAAGGGAACAAAAAACTTTGAACCACCTGCGCGAATGCGAAAATTTTTTCATTGCGGAGAAACAAATACTGGAGTATAATGGATTATAACTTTTCCGAAATTTCAATGGATACAATGAAACGAAACTTTTAATTACACGAAAGTGTAACTATTTTCGTTTGAAATATGAGGGTCGATTGGCTGATGGCGGAGGATCAAAAGAAATGAAATTCTAACTATTGGGATTTTTTTTTCCGCCGGTATCGTTTATGTGAGTGTTTAGAACGGTGGGAAAGATGAAAGAAAACTGGAATTATCCTCGGGTATTCTAAAGTCTCGAGATAACAAGGAGAAGACAAAGGAAGAACAGAAGAATAATTAAATTGGGAATGGTAATTTCAACTATCCCAGGAACTAGTGGATCGATTGAGGTGAAACTCAGCTGAAGGGGGTAAATATACAGACTTTTTTCGTTTACATGTCTTATAACAGTCTAATTTGTTTAGGCAATATTTGCAATTTTAGAGATTGAACGTTAAGAGTGCTTCACACTTTCAGTAGCGAATATCTCGGAATCTAAGAGAGATAACGAAATTTTCGTCACGACCTTTTTTGCAGAGCGAATTGAGGGCTACAAAAAAGGTCATAACAAAAATTTCGCTATCTCCCTTAGATTTCGAGATATTCATTGAAAACTGGGCAATCGTCAAAATCGACTTAAGATATCCAGTACTTTGGCAATTTTTTTCTCCAGAGAAATGTTTTTTTGTAGTCAAATATCAGAGCTTTCACATGAGCTCCATTTGACCCTAAATTTCCGGACATTTTACAATTATTTTATTATTTAAACTCTGAAGGCTTGAATTTAATCTTGATATTGGACCGTTGGAAAACATTTAAAAAATCTAAAAACAAATTAGAAGGTTTACTTTTAGACAATATCAATTACTTATTTATGAACAACGAATGTGGCCAAATTTGATGATTGAAAATGGTTGAATCTACGGTCTGGTCCTTACCAATCTCTAAAAGATCCTTGTCTACCCTTAAACCGTTCTACGGCTTCGCTGCTACTTATTATCTTCCGAAAAAACCGAATGAAGCTTCATCCGGGCCATCGAATTCCCTCGAACCCCAGGGTTTCACCTCCATAATAGCCATCATTTCCCCCCGAAGCATTGACCACCCGCTCTCGAACCACTGTATCCCAGCCCTCCAAAAAGCAGAAGAAACTTCCAAACGTGAGTTCAAAATTACCCCAGGCACCGAACATTTTCCATCTTCCTGTCTCGCAACATTCCCTCACGCAATATCCGCAGTTCTACAAACCGAACATTAACAGTGCTTCAACATTTCCCAATTTTCCGCCCAAAAAAGACCGACTGACCCTTCGCAAATTCCAAATATCGAATTCCCGCATCCCAGAGATCCACCTCTGCATCACCCCCCAACCCCCGGAGTATTGAATACTCAATTAAAAAACATAATTGTATCACAACTCCGAAACTTGTCATAATTAAATCCCCGCACATTAAAGTGCAATCCTCCCGCTCCCTCAGCGCCCGCATTTACATCAATTGAGTTAATTCCCGAGTTTGATTTTTCGAAAATGCCCTCGCAGTTCGAGCAAGGAATTCAATTTCACATGATCAACAAAGTCCCTCCCCCCCAGTCCTGCAAATTTCACGATCTGCACTACCGAGAAAAGGCTTTGGGGAGTAGAATTTTCGATTCCAAACTCAAAGCCAGAAGTTTGGTAACTCAGCAATAGAGGGTAAACCGGTGTATTTAGTACATATTTAATCAGCTTATACGTACGTAGTAGTCGTCATTAACCTGGAGCATTGGTGCATTGGCACAAGCACCCAAGCACTCAACCTCCGATATTGTAAACAACTTGTCTTTCGATGTTTCACCAACTTTACAGCCGGCGGTGTCCTCCACAGCCTTCAAAATTGAATCAGAATCCCTCAGCCAGCATGGTGTACACGTACAAACACCGATATGATATTTTCCCATTGGCCGTCTGTTGAACATTGTATAGAAAGTGGCAACCTCATAAACTCTCATATTTGCCACGTTAAGTATCTCAGCTACTTTGTGCATTGCGGAAATTGGTAGCCAACCGTGTTGCCTTTGTGCGAGATCTAGGAGTGGTATCATGGCCCCTCGCTTGTGACCCTCTGGGTATATTGCGAGTATTGCCTCGGCTCGCTTCTTGTTTGCATCGTTGAATTCAAAGGGAATGTTCGGATTGTCATATTCCGTATCTCTGTGCTGTTATAAATCATTGACATATTTTAATACGATGAATTTCAATATCTTGCGAGCTTTGAGGTATGCGCAGGTGATTTTAATGGAGAAGAGGTGAGATGAGATTATTTGGAAAATGTATTTTGAGAGAAAAGCACGTTGTCAAATAAGTCTTGGTTGGGACAACAATGGCTAGTTGAAAATTGCCAAAAAAGAATTTGTTTGGTTTGAATTTGAGAGTCTCTGACGTGAATAGTTGTCCTGCTTTCGACAGCAACGAAATATTTGGCTCAAGAGGCGGATAATTCACACCAGACGGTGCCTTTTCAGGGTGAAAAGATCTCATACAGAGGAAATTTTATCAACAAATATTTTATCCCCAAGTTACAAGATTGCTATCATATCATTATTATTGTTTCATTTGAGGGTTCATTTCTTGTCTGCGATTATTAGACAGCCGGAACGAAAAACTACTATCCCTTGTTTCGCATAAAACAAAGATTTTTCGGGAGCAAAATACGTATGGGAGTATCGAATAACGAAAGAGTAGTGCTAGAAACTACATTTCTTGCCTGTACAGAGAATGCAATTTTTTTGAACTACTAAATCTATTTTAACGACAAAAATTTTTCATTCCGGCGCACTCTCTGCACGTTTGGCAAAAAAAATCCTTTTTTGATAATTTTCAAAAAACAATTTTCTTGGCACAAGTGAGACTTGTTTGAGAACTTTGTCGTTTTTCTCTCAGTGTACTAATGAAAAAATTGGTATTGCAACGACTTGCTTCTTCTGTTTTATCCCCGGGCTGTCTATTCGCTCAACCTTAGATGTTTTTAATTTATAAATTGCATGACTTGCTTCTTGTTTGCATCACTGAGCTCAAAGGGAATGTTCGGATGAAGAAATTGTCTTTAATCGAGAATAACTCAAGAATGAAAGTGTGGCATTTTCCAAATTTTTTTCGTCCACTTAAAATTTTTTCAAACTTCAAAATGAGATCTGATTTATCCAAATCGCACCATTTGTTGAGACGATACTGACGACTGAAGCTAACTCATTTCATCCAACCCTCCCCTATTTAGCAGTCACTGATTTTTGATTAAAATTGATTTAGCTCATTCCACCACGTCATAAGTGATTTCTTTTCATGTTGGCACTCCCAGTTGAATTCACCCTTTTGTCCTCTTTGATACAGTGAATGATTCCATTTTTACATCGAACGATTAATCTACAGATCTTGAGTGAAATATTCAAGAAAGATGTACATTATTTACAAGTGTCAACGGAACCTCAGCCCGAAGGCTTTTAGACTGATCTATAACTCAAGGCTTATGGGGAATTTCTCATCACGAGGGCTCGGGAGGGTGCGCTTGTAGGGGAAAATGGGAGTGAAAAAACGTTTCAGAAATGGTGAATGACGTAGATTGAATACGGATGTGACGATTTATTAAGGGAAAGCAAGATCAACTTTCCAAATTATCCAGAACTGCTGAGGAAACAATATCGATGATTCCTAATAACTGATCTTATTCGTTTCATTTCGAGGCTTAAAATTAAACTTGATGACTTCAATACTCCGAATTTACTACCATAAAGGAATGCCTAATTTTCCAATTATTAAAATAGAAGTTTTGCGTCGGACGATGCAATTTTTTTCGGTGCGAACAAATAGTCATATTGCTTTCTTCCTGACAAACGTAAATAAATTATATAACGTTGAATAAGTGACACGATAAAATTATAAAAATCAAGTTAATTGTCACTTAATAGTCATTTTGTCAAATCGAGGAACGATTTTTCTCTTTTGTCATTTGTAACTGTACAATTGGTATATAGAAATATATGTGTATGTTTACAAATTCCAAAAAATATCGTAGCTTTTTTATATCTCGTGTAAAAAATGCTTACGAGTTGGTCCACCTTAAAATAGGGTTTTTGAAGTTTAGGCTTCGTTGAAAATTTAAGTTTTTACTCTCCATTAGGCAGAAATTTCATAGTGGAAGATGCAATTTTTTTTCGGTAATTACTACTCTTACCCTAGAGTCAATTGACAAATAATATCATTGCCATTTGATTTCTTTTTGTTTTGTTTTATGGAATAAATAAGTGTTCACCCTTAAGTTTAGTGGATAATTAAATTACCGTAATTCTCGTTTTTTTGATTTAGTCGAATGAAGAATGACATGCGGTGGGTAAATTCAGATGAAGAGTGAAATTATGAGGATTCGGTGAATACAGTTGGATGAGAAAAACTACTGGGCAATTAAATTCCTCGAGCAGAGTATAATACCATTAATTAAATTCATAAAGAGAACAATAACAAGAGTCGCCATTAATAGTCAAATCCATTTTAAAATAGTAGTGCTGAAAGAATCCATTGAAAACTAAAGGAGGTATCAGTTTTTAGATTAAAACTAATGCTGAGGGCAAAAAAAATTAATTATCAAGTGTCTGAAATTTCACCAAGTATGGGCTAAACTAACAGAAAATTCAGTGGGTTTTTTTTAGATATACTTTCTGCATCTAAAATTTGGCCATTTATGACCCATTCTGTCTCCTGCCCATTGACACAGATGAAAAATCCATTCAAAAATAAATTTTTCATATGTATTTGATGAATGAGAACACTCAGTTGGCTCCTGATTCACCCTGAGGTGTCGATCCAGACCTTTCCAGCCCCTGAAAACCCTCTGCAAGTGTCTGAATCTCAGACATTCCTTTTAGCAGTATTTCAGGTAATTGACGATAAAAAAATAGTGCACCTCTGGCCAGTCTCTCCTAACCCTTTTCTCTCATTTCTATTCAATTGAAATGCCTTTGAGGATGAATAAAAATGGCTTCATCCGACGTTATTTCTAATTCCCAACTGACTTCTCACTCTTTTATTCATTATGTGCACCTCTTCTCCAGTGGTTTTATTCATCAGCTGAATGAATTCCCTCTGAATAGATTGTTTTTTGAGTTTTCTGTTCATTCACGGTGAATTCAGCTTTGTAATTGGGAACAAAACTATTCGAGGAGCAACTCGGTGTAGTAATTATTATGTCCAAGTTATTTTTCAACTCTAGTTTTACTTACAACGAATAAATGATCCGATGCACGACTCGCCGACAGCTGAATCTGCCTCACATTCCTCAGTGCCTGTCAATTGACAAACAATCAGAGCTTTATTATTTAATTTATTCATTATGTAAGATGGGTTGAGGTTATGAGCATTGTTTTCAGTAATTTTGGTGATTAAAATTGAGGAATTGAGTACTTACTGTGAGGCTGCACTTTTTGGCGACTGATGCCAGCATTTTACTGTTTTTCACGACTTTGTGAACTATTTTTCGGGGGAATTGTGGAGGAAAAATAAAGTACGAGGTCGACGTCAATCGACTGGAGAAATACTGAGGGGAAACAGCTGATTGGGCGCAGGCGTTTCACTCTGCGCTGGCGCTCTGCGCTGATGGGGATTTAAATTCAGTGATATGAATCCTTGATGGGAGAATCCAGGGCGAAATGTTAAGGGATAGTGCTGGTTGGGGATCTATCCAACTGGGCGGAGAGAAATTAACTCGAAAATGAAGAGATTGCAGTTTCAATCGTCAAATTTGTCAATTAAATTGGCAAATTGGAAAGGAGGAAAATCTGAAAAAATCAGAAATATTCAACGTCACACGGAGAAAAAAATTAATTTTATCAAGGGAATTTTACTTGAACCAGCTGTCATTTGGTTGTTAATTTTCAAATAAACATGATTTCATAGTGAATACCAGTTATCTCTTCTTGAGATACATTTGATTGGGAGAAATTGAACGTCTCTTGAATTAAAGTTCCTTTTATTTGTCGCAATAATGAGAGTATTTGATTTCTTTCTAGCCAAAAGTTTGCCAACTCCAGAAATTCGTTGGTTTACTCAAAAATCAAAATTATTCTCATGACTAAATACGTTGTTATGTCAATCAACAGGATCATACGTTGTGCCAAGTAAATTATAATTGAAGTGAGCATTTCGTATGTCGAATCAGGATGAATATTGTTACGCGGAAAAAGCTTTGAGATTGTAGTAAGATGTCGTTGAGTTGGAAGAAGTTTATATTTCTTGACTAAAAAAAATCGCATTAGTTTACAATAACAGAATCACAGATTACGGCAATTCTACACAAACTTGGATATCACAAATTTCGTTCAATGTGATGTACGGAAAGCTCAATTTAAACATCGGCTTCATTCGAGAAAACAACATTCAATTCATTCCTCAATGTAATCATCTCCTAGGTACGAATTTTTGATCAATTCATGAAAGTAGAAAATTTCTCGACTGGAGATTACATTAGGTTTAAAAAATAGAACTTTTCCATTTTTGTGGTGAATGCATGTGATTGACGCCAAGGACTGTTTTATATGATTCAAGTAAATGTATCTCAAGAAGAAATAATTGATGTTCACCGTGAGATCTTATTTCTTCGAAATTGGTTCAAGTGTATAGTACTTGTTCCAAGAAAGAATCACCTCAATAAAATAATTTTTACACATTTCCAATCAAAATTAGAGAGGGAAAAATACCCAAAGTACTTGGATATCCTTGAGAGACCCCAATTATCGCTTGAACAGGCTCGCAAATGAGCAAAACTAGAAATTAATTATCAATGTAGAGACGGGGAAAATTCTCCTCTCCTCTTATGCAGTAATTAATTTTTTTGCTCCCCAGTAGCGCTGCACAGCTCCCCCAGAATTTTCAAAGCAACTTAATCCACTTGGCTGTGAAATTACCTTGCAAAATGAATTAGACCACTTAATATTACATTCATGATGATACCAAACTTTCCCAAAATTCATTACCCCAAATCCGATTGTGTTTTCGTGCTCCCTGGGGGAGAATGGGTGGAATGATAAAGAGACGGTTATTTTGATGAGTACACAAACCTATTTGAAGTCTACAAGAATAGAGGAGGGAGAACAATGGGAAGATTTTAGGGGCAATTGGGAGGATGGGACAGTGCTTCAATGTATGTATAGATGAAAATACACTCTGCCAGGTAATGAAACAAAAGCCAAGTAATTCGGGTATTATTTCAACGAGAGATTCCGGGCTTATGCCCAGAGGAAGTGGAACAACTTCACAATGCCGCCTTTATAGTTGAGTCTCTCAATGCCTGTGTAAATAAATCTGCTGTGAAACATCAATATTGGATTTACCATTTACTTATGTTTTCTCTTAATTATTCTCTGCAAATGGGTAAAGACTCGACAAAGTATAATTTCCGATTCATTTGAACGAAAATCAACAGCGAAAGGCAAAACGGCTCCAGTTGATTTTGACTTTTGTCAGTTTTCAGTGAATATCTCGGAATCTAGGGGAGATAGCGAAATTTGTGTCAAAACATTTTTTGTAGCTCTCAAGTCGCTCTACAAAAAAGGTTATTATGAAAATTTCGCTATCTCCCTTAGATTCGGAGATATTCCTCTGCAAAAAACATTTCAATTGAATAAGTTTTTTTTTATTAATTTTTTTGTGAGAAACGTTCGACGTTGGGTTTGAAAACAGGGCGGGATTTTTATGATAATCTTTTTTAGTCTGCCCTCGCGACAAAAATTTCTGCGTCTGGCGAAATAAAATTAAATCAGAATCTAATTATACCACGAGATAATTTTTGAAACAACATTAAGCCTCCACAAACGGTCCCCAGTTATTCGAGTGGTGCTTAACAATCATCTCCCATAAATAGACATATTAATGAGTTCAAAGATTCGATTGTTCCAATAATAACTTCCCCCTTAATTCGGCCAACGTGCGGCGATCGAAAATACATCACTGAACTGTAGTAGAAAATGTTTATTGAGCATTGTTACATTTTATCGTGATAATAGTGACGATGACAGTGATAAGATGATTAACTACATCGACAATTCAACAATAATTCATAATAATTTTGCAAACAACCTGTAAATTACATTCTTCCAATACAAAAAAAAGTTGATAAAATTCACGTCGAGTTGACTAGCACAATTATTAAAATATTTAATAAGCGAACAGAAGTAATAAAAATTAAAGCGTTTTAGTGCGAATGCGTGAAATATGATAATTCGAATGAAATGGGAACAAATAATCATATTGCCTTCTTCCTTACAAACGTAAATAAATTATATAACATTGAATGAGTGACACGATAAAATCACAAAAATGAAGTTAATTGTCACTTAATAGTCATTTTGTCAAATCGAGGAACGATTTTTCTCTTTTGTCATTTGTAATTGTACAATTGGTATATAGAAATATATGTGTATGTTTACAAATTCCAATAAATATCGTAGTTTTTTTTATTTCTCGTGTAAAAAATGCTTACGAGTTAGTCCACCTTAAAATAGTATTTTTGAAGTTTAGGCTTCGTTGAAAATTTAAGTTTTTACTCTCCATTAGGCAGAAATTTCATAGTGGAAGATGCAATTTTTTTTTTCGGTAACTACTACTCTTACCCTAGAGTCAATTGACAAATAATGTCATTGCCATTTGATTTCTTTTTTTTTGTTTTATGGAATAAATAAGTGTTCACTCTTAAGTTTAGTGGATAATTAAATTACCATAATTCTCATTTTTTTTTATTTAGTCGAATGAAGAATGACATGCGGTGGGTAAATTCAGATGAAGAGTGAAATTATGAGAATTGGGTGAATACAGTTGGATGAGAAAAACTACTAGACAATTAAATTGCTCGAACAGAGTATAATACCATTAATTAAATTCATAACAAGAACAATAACAAGAGTCACCATTAATGGTCAAATCAATTTTAAAGTAGTAGTGCTGGGAGTTCCTAACAAAGTGTAGAATTTTTCCAAAGAATCCGTTGAAAACTAAAGGAGATATCAAAGTTTCTAGACTCTCTTCATAGTCTTTCATTAAAAAAATTCAATACCAATAAAAATACCTCAAAAACTGAGGATTTTTCCATTTTAAAAAGACGCCCTAACTAGAACAGACCATGTTCCAATTATTTTGATTGAGATTTCGTTAATTGTTTTCGTTAAAAAAGATTTTTGAGCATAATTATCAACGTAGTGGTGATTAAAATCATTAGCCGAGTGCGAGACCAAATAAACACTTGACTTTGCCTCACCGCCGATGACTCCTTGAATTAATGACAAACTGAGGTGTTTTTTTTCCAATAAAAAAAATTTGGTCCAAAGTTACGAATATTCTTTACGGAGTCAGGTGTCCATTTTGCCCCACCCCCCCTTGAACGACGATTCATGTGGCTGTTTTAGGCCAGGCAATTTTGGCATCGATCCGCTTGAAGGCGAAGAGGCAGTGTGACATCTCCTGAGGGCACTCGTGATCCCCAAGAAGTGTCTCTGAAAGCAGCAAAAAAAAAATATGAATAAAAATTCAGTGTTTCAAAGAATTCCTCCAAAACTCCTTGAGCTCGTGTTTCTGAATGGCAATAATGCAACCGTGAAGTTGAGGAAAAAGTTCCCTGCATCTCAGTCGTAATAACTTTGAGAAATTATGAAACGGCGTTGACTGCTGGACTCAAAGGGAAAAAAACTTTTCAATACTTAAATGCTACCCAGGATTTTTAATTACGAGGGGGGGGGGCAGATTAATATTGTCTCGTAATTAAAATTTTTAATGGATTCTTTATTACCTTCTCCCTGAACTAATTTGAAGAGTCCATAATCCTGGGGATTAGTGCATCGTATTTTGTGCGCAAGAATACGGCAAATATCACGTGTATTCATATTTGGTCTTACGGGCAGTGTTCGTGTGTTTAGGGAGCCGTGCAGCTCGTCGGGTATTAGAACTCTAAGTACGGAAGAACGACAGTCGGGACTTGTGGTGAGACCCTGAAACGTGAACAAGCAGAATTAAAATTATTTTCAGTAATTTAGTTAAAACAAGTGGACAATTGCATTTTTTTATAAATGAGCGGAGTTATTGTTGATCATAAATTATTATAATTTAAATTTATAATTAAATTATTATTATATTGTTGATATTAAATCAACTTTCTAAAATTCTTATTTCACTATTCTTTCTGCTATTTTTTCATGTCATAGTACTATCATCAATTGAAATATATCGTTGAAGAATCGAATTTGGAAAAATATCAATTTTTTCGAATCTGTATGAAAAATTGAATTTTAATTGGTGTCAAAGAGCAGAGCTTATTAAAGTTTATATTTATGAAAAAAAATCATGAATCTCAGTAGATCCCTTATACGAAAACGTCAAATTCTTTGCAAAATCTATAATTATTCTCAGTGTTATCACTAAAAAATACATTTACAATGAAAACAAAAGCCTCGAAAATTTCTTAAAAGTAAAAATGCAAAAGACAGTGAAATTCCCAAAAAACTCACGTTATTCGTTGACATTGTAGCTTGACTATTCTTAAAAGTCTTCAGCACATGCACAGCACTCGATAATGTAGTGAGATAATAACCGCCTTCCCCAGTGAGAAGAGACGGATGGAGCAGACCCCACATGAATTCCGCTTCAATTTCAGCATCAACCACTTTGCCCCTCACCAATACCCAAACGAGAAGGGGCAGTAGATCATCAGCACCCAGTGTCACATGTCTATCCGAATTTGCATCTTTCACGGAATTAAATATTGCCGATATAGCTGATAATAAATTCTCCAATTTCTCCAGGGGCGAATCCGAGTACTGCAGGCGCTCTATGTATTTCAGGATTAAACTGAGGCTTGCGTCAGATGGTGGAGTTATTGTTCCCTAAAATAAGATTAAATCGATATCGATTCAACGCATTGAAACATTTCTATTCCATATTTCGTGGATTTCATGGAGAGTTTATTATTCAAAAGTTCAGATATTTTTGGAATAAAAGACAACATCAATCCATTTTTTGAATGGTTGTGTTCATTAAACATTCCAAAATAATTCCACGTGAATAATTCAATTTCAATTATTTATTTCTAAACAATCAATGTTTAAAAAATAACAATTGCGTGGAAAACGTAATTTAATAATTGAAAACCGTAACAGACATTTGGATATCCTCAATGATTTTCAACTTGAAATTTCAGGAGTAATTTTCCAACAGTCTAATACAAAAAAAAATCTCTAATGAGTCACCACAGAATTTTAATCCAAAGTAACAAACTAAAAATGAAGATACAAGCGCACAATAGCTCTGGAATATCGTCGGGAAAACTTTTTAATCATTTTAATTAAGAGGAAAAACTTGTTACTCACTCTAACGCCTAATTCCTGAATATGCTTTCCCTGGGCAAATTGTATACTTTCAACAAGTGTCTTGAGAGATCCCGTGGCGCCATAATGATCGACGAAAAGTTTATAAACATGCTCCCGCAGAGGCCTTACAACGAGTCTCATCATAACGCCCTCCAGAATGGCATCCAAATTGAGAAACTCATTAGGCTTGAGTTTGAGTCTCTCCTTCTCAACTTCCTTCTCAAATTCTCTCTCCCCGTGTTTCACGAGATAATTCTTCATCCCCGACATAAATTGACGGATATTTCTCATGACAATGTGGGGACTAGCCTCTTTGCCCTCCATCGTGCACTGAATGAAATTATCGATGTTCTGGGAAAATGTTGTTGTCTTGTCGGCAGCTAGCAAAAGTGCATAGGCTCTTATGCTTGTACCTATACCACCTGCGTCCCGATTCTTGAGTGCTTGCAGTCTTGGTGGTGCTATTGATAGAGAAAGATAAGAGGGAAAATAAAATTTTAAAATTTATCGTCTGAGAATTTTTCAGAGGAAGTCGAGAGGGGGCTGAGTGCTTTATGCCGTTGGCCTGGCTGGGGCGGAAGGGTGATGATAATCTCGTTGGGTTTAATGCGTTATGAAATCACGCAGGTGAAAATTTAAGAGAAAAAACACGCGAATTCGCTAGATAACTCTATTGGATTTCTATTGAACTTTCTATTAATTTTTCTATTCTATTGAAATGGTTAATAAAAAATATTCTGGGGGAAAGTCAATAGAATTTTCTTGCCTCAAATTTTATGTTTTTTTTTCGTTCTATTTTTATTTTATTTTCATCAAGAAAATTAAACAATTCAACGGATTTCCGAAGTTATTCTTTGTTTGAATAAAAGCTATTTAAATAAATCCATTCATTTATTCAGCTTTATTCAACCATCAACTTTACTTTGAAATAAAATTTGTAATTTATAGACTGAGAATTGTTTAAGAGGAAGTCGAGAGGTGAATATATAGGTAAATTTTTAGCAGTTATTGAAGAATGGTTTATTTGAAATTGAAAAAATTGAATAAAAATTTTTTAATAAATAAAGAAAGTGAAAAATAAAAACAAAAAAATGAATGAAGTTAATAAAAAGCTGAATAAATATTTGTTCATCAACTAAATGGGTTTATTTAAATAGCTTTTATTTAAAGTTAAACTTCATTTTCGAATGAAATTTTAAATTCACCGTCTGAGAATTTTTTAGAGAAGCTCGAGAGATGAGTAGAGTAGTGGAAGCTGAGTGCTTTATGTCACTAGGGTGGCTGGGGCGGAAGGATGACGATAATCTCATTGGGGTTAATGCTTTATGAAATAGATTGCTCCGAGTTGGATCAAGACACCTAGATAGATTGGGATATTTTTTCTGACGAAATACGTTATTTCGAGCTTTTATTGAAGAATGGCTTATCTGAAGTAAATAAACTTTTGTCTTAATCAAGTGAATGGGGCTATTTAAATATCCTTTACTCAAACTTCAACTTTATTTTCAAAAACTCCAAATAAGGAGTTTTATTTGACTTGAATGCGCCATTTAACATCTGGGGGTGGTGTGGGGTTATAAGAAGTAGAATGACTGAAATATATAAACTCCACATTTTCCTCTGACGATTAAATTCCGCATATTTTTCTACATTTTTTATTTCTCGTTTCTCCGATCTTCCAGCTGATTGTCAATTCAGCAGTGAAATCGTGAATCGCACCGAATAAGTCAACTTTTCAACAGCTCATTTATTATTCAATCGTATTACGCTCGTTTCCAAAATAAAAGGAAAAATGATATTGTTGAAATTCAGTTGTGACGGTGGGGGAAGAATCTAACTATTCTCAATGCAGTGAAAATATTTATCAAGTTTCTCGTGAATTGGTAAACTAGGACAAGTGCATTTTTTCGAAAAAAAATATTGTTTGCAAAAAATTCAATCAAAAATACGCATTTTCGAAAAAAATTACCTTATCGACTAGATCATTACACTCTTGCGTCAGTGAAGTAGTTTCATAAATAAAAAATAATAATTGCAGGAGAAAACACAATTCTAAAGATTCATATAAACGCAGGGGTTCCGTTTCCCCTTAAGAAATTGTATTGTTTTCTCAATCGGAATATTCGAAAATTCCCATTCAATTTCTTACATCTCAAGAGAACTACGCCTCTGTGAAGTTTTCTGTACAAGGCCCTCAGCCACACTCCAATTCTTTCGAACATGTTTCTTCCTCTTCCCTANAATTGTATTGTTTTCTCAATCCGAATATTCGAAAATTCCCATTCAATTTCTTACATCTCAAGAGAACTACGCCTCTGTGAAGTTTTCTGTACAAGGCCCTCAGCCACACTCCAATTCTTTCGAACATGTTTCTTCCTCTTCCCTATCCACTTGCACACTTCAAAACGGAGAAAACAACTCCCAGGGTACCGTAAACGACCAAAATAGGGACTCTTGTCATCATAAATGGCCCCGAAATGCACAAAAAGCCATTCGTTATATCCCCATGATTATGTAAAGACAATTTGAACTTGGGGTCCCCTCACAATGACACTGTTTAGACGACATTTTGCGTTGTCTGACTAGAGTCGAAGTAGCTCATACCCCAGAGTCCCGATGATTCTGAATCAATTCAGAGTGGGGATAAGCCGAGGAACGCGTGGTAATCTCGAATAAACAAATCGCCCCATTGTCTCGACTCTATCGTCTGACATATCCACGAGCACTTGTCCCGGTAATGCTGATCATTTATTAATAATAGATAAAAGCTTTCGGTACTTACAGAGCAGTGGATCCAGACGGTTTTTAAAGGTGACATTGCGATTTATTCTCTCGTGATCGCTCTCATCAGTGTCTACTGTCTCTGAGTCTGGTCGGTAATAAGTGTCTGATAATTCATTCTCGGTTTCTCGGCGTCTCTCAACGTTGTCGTAGGAGGAATTTCTGTCACTGTGAATCGACTCCATTGTGTCTGTGGACTTGAATAACTCTGGGTATCTGGAAACAGACAGAAGAGAAATTAATATTAGAAAATAATTTTTTGGGGGTTGAGTTGGATTTTTTAAAAGGAATAATGACAAATTGTGAAGTTACAATTGAGTAAGAACTGTCTGCATTGTGGTGTAACGAGACTTTAAAATTTTTGCCTGAAATTTCAACGAATTTCGACGTTGAAAATTCATAATTTTATTCAAGGATTCAGGGAAACTGGGAATTTCAGGTCAATTGGTCCATGAAAGTTGAAAGAAATCAAGGAAATTAATTATTATTATTAATTACTATTAATTATTACCTTGGCTACTTTGACAGCAAAATTTTCATTTGATTTAATAACTTCATGAGATCGCAAGGCCAAACAATAAATCTTGATAATTAATTATTATTATGAATTAATTAAGGATATCGTAGCCCCATTTGACCATTTTATTATTTAAACTTTGCCGGTATGAATTTCAATTTTGATATTGAACTGTTTGAAAACATTTCAAAAATCTGGAAAATAATTAGAAAGTTTAGTTTGGAGAGAGATTGATGAAATAATTACAAAATCGCAATTTTTGAAAATTACGAGCGTTTTCTGTAAATAATTTATAAACAATCAATGTTTCATTATAAAAATTATTTGTTCGAAATCGTAACAAATGTATTTATATTCAGGATTTACCCAGAAATCGATTTCAAACCTAAAAAATAAGGTTTCCGAAAGTTTAAACAATTCAATTGTCAATTCAATTGACAAATTTGATGAACATATTCTTGAATTTTCAATTAATTGGAAATAATAGTGTGACGATTAATAATTAAATCATAATTTTTAATAAGATTTCAACAAAATCCAGGGTAACTCAGAGTGTACCGAATAAAGTGCCTAATAAATTTCCAAGAAGCAAGTAACAAGTAGTTATAAGTCAATCTTCATCGACCACGTCAAAGGAAAATTAATCAGCCAATTACAAGGGGAAAGAGCTCCTGAACTGGGGGAAGGGGTTCTTGATGTGATTGAAGAACCTTCGAGGTAGTAACATGGCAAATTGTTCGGAAATTACAGGTATAAAATTTTAAACACAGAAGAGGAAGAGAGGATGAACCATCAATGAACTGTTGAATGTCGTTCAAGTGGTGGTACCTAACAGATCGATTACCCATATCTCGTTGAATCTTAAGTTGTGTCGATAATGAAGAGCTCTGGGACAGAATGTCAGTCTTTTATTCGCCTATATAAGAGTATTACCATTCCCTCCGATAAATTAGTGAATCATTATTCTTTCATTATTGTTAAGAATTTAAAAAATTCACATCTTTTGAATGATGATAACAGTAATGACGATAATTCCGCAGTTTTCTAGTACATTTTTTATAAATAGAAGAATTGTAGCGAAATATTCAACAATGAAGCTGTTATCACACTTGATCTTGATTATTATTCACGTCAACTAAAGAGTTTTGCAGTGTAAATAAAGAATTCATTAGTTGAAAATGAAATGATTGTGTAAACGACGAAGAGAAGGAATTTATTAACATGTAATAATCCCTTATTTTGAATGTGTCAATTATTCTTTTCACATAATTTTTAATCATCAAATTTATCAATTAAATTGGGTGAGAAAAATTTGAAGAAAATCATGAATTTTCAGCGTCATTAAAATTACATTTTGCACAGAATTATTTCTTTCAACATTTCTTCTTTATAAATAAATAATTGAAATTGTTTAAACATTCAGAAATCTAATTTTTTTATAAAAAAATTAAATCGATTTCTAATAAAATTCTGAATATGAATAAATCTGTTACGATTCCGTACAAATGATTTTTATGGTGGAAAATTGATTGTTAATAAATTATTTATATATTTTCGAAACTTAGAATTTTGAAATTATTTAATCAATCTTCCTTCATAAATAAACTATCTATTATTTTCAGATTTTCAAAATGTTTTCTAACGGTTTAATATCGAGATTGAAATGTAGACCTCCAAAATTTACAATTTATTTGTTGTTCTAATTCAAATAATAAAATCACTGTGAAATGATTTTATTATTTAAATTAGAATACAAAAAAAAAGCCAAACTACTTGTGTATCCTCAACCCATTTCCCCCTTCGCAACTGACGTATCTCCCCAGAATAATGTCCCCAAATTACCTCTGAAAAATGATACTCTGGACATTAACACTGCTGTGCCCCTTGAACCCCTCATCCCTGGGGAATTTTCTCACAGCAATATCTCCCGAAGTTTCCGACCCGCAGTCAAAATCCGTCTCATTCTCAGTCTTGCCAATACTAGACTCGTCCACCTCCTCAGTGTCATTGTCCTCCCTGCTCCTGTATTTTTTATGTACACTATTGTCATTGAATTTGTTCTCCTCGCCATTGATCTCCTTGTGCTCGTCGTCATTCGTCTCGTCGTCCTCATTCCCAATGAACTCCCAGCTGGAGTCGACAGGCCACGAGGCGTCAGTGGACATCTTGGCTCGCACCTTCGGTGGTTGGACAGGCTTAGCCCTCGTCGGGCCCTTCTTCTCCTTGGCGACGAATCTCTTCGACAGATTATCCACCGACGATGAAATGAGGGGAATTTTGTCCTCTGTCTCCTCACACTGGGACCAATCGATGGGATGCATCTGATTGCTATTTGCCGTTGGTGTTTGAAACCAACCGGGCTCGCTGTGTCGATATTTACTCGTTAAACATGAGCTCTTGTGGCGTCTCCTTGTGACAAAACCTCTTCCTCCCTGCTGAATTGCATCGGCAGGCTCTGCGTAAAAGGGACTGCTCAATTTAGACTCCGGTGTCATTGGACTGTTGCTCTCCGATTTTGTGGACATCACGGTGAGTTTTGTTTTTGAGGATGCAACGTTGCTTGGACTGTTCAAGGAATTTGCTGAGCAAACTCGGGAGAGGAGATCGGGCCGACGAGGAACGATCGAGTCGTCCGGGGATGTTGAACCTGCAATCATTAATTATTCGATTTTACTCGCGGGTTCGGCATTTTTTTTTCGATTCGAATAAAATTATTCAGTAGCGAAGAGGTACTGGTAATAATTTCGATTTTTCTGTTCGATATTGCCTGTTGGTAATTTTCATTCAATTTTATCTGATTTTACAGTGGAATTTGAAGGCAATTTCAAGAGAATTATAGAAAAAAGCCGGTTTGAATTTTTGGGTGAAGTGTTTTTTCACATTTTTGTCTAATTGTTGGATTGTTTAATGAGTTTATGCATTAATTTTTTTTCTTGACTCTGAGTTATATCTACACTCATTTTTTTGGTTAATTTGGCAAACGCTGGATTTATTTAACATGAGCGTTTTAAAATTGATAATCTCTCTTCAACATGACTATTAAAAAAATTCGTCAATCACCCGCTAACGAAAAAATTCTATTGGATTTTCTATTAGATTTTGGCCAATTCTATTAAAAAATTCCGCAGCTTCTCGCCTGTTTTTTTAGACAGAAATGTTCATTGGAAAATATTCTATAGAAAAAATTAATAGGAATTCTTAGGCTGTAATTTTTCACATTTTTCTGTTTGATTTTTCTAATGAAAAAAGGAGAAAAATGAAATTTAAAAAGTTGAATAAATTCTATTGTTTTTTTCAATAGAATAATTTCTGAAAAAATTTCCTCTTTAAATTTCATAAATCTTCCTCCAAAATTAAACTTCCTATTTTTTTCTAGATTTTTGAAATATTTTCCAACGCTTCAATTCCACTGGAGAAAAAATAGCCAAAGTACTCGGACATCCTTAACAAATGAAATTGGACACAAAATTTAATTAAGCCAATTAAATATTAATTAAATTGCGTGAGGTAAATTTGAAAAAAAATCATGAACATTCAGCGTCATTGAAATTACATTTTGCGCAGAATTATTGTTTCAAACAAAAAATAAAGTACGAATTTCTGATGTTTGAATAAAAAAATTTAATATGCGTGTCATACCCCTCGGACTCTTATTCTCCACAGTAGGTTTAAAACTGCTAAACTCGGGACTAGTAATCTCCATGTAACTGAGCTTCTCCCTGGACCTGTCAGCCCTGTCGCCCCTCAGCAGCATGAGTCGATCCCCACTCACCGAGTCCCTGAGGCCACCGTCGCAGGGGCTCAAAATCCTGGACTCGGGGCTCCAACAACTCGAGTTGTTGGACCTCTCATTGGTCCCCCATATGTCCTCATAATCCGACACCTTGTCCCCCGGCGAGCTGCGGCAATACGACTCCAGGATATCCGACTCCTGATAATGCTGTGAATTCTTCCTCGCCTCACGGTCCTTCCTCCGTCGCGACTTGCTCGTCGACGATGGCGTAGCTGGTGACATCATACTCGGGTTCCTCGACCCACACGTGACTAGTTTTGCCGACGGTGACATCACCGGTGACAATTTATGACTCTTCCCCATGTAATTTGGCTTAATGCTCTTCTCCCCGTTCTCCGTATAATCTGTCCCATTATTTTGATTCACGTTTAGTGTTATCACTGTTGTTGTCGTTACTGTAACGTTACTTTGGCACTGACTTGCACTGGGTTTTGCCCATCTCGGTGGCGGTGGTGGGGGTGTTTTTGTCGTTTGACATTGCACAACTTCCTGGTGTCCCAGAACGATTGTTTTAATGTCCAAGTCTTTAGGGGAAGTTTGATCGTTCAAATTCGCCTGAATACCCGAGTCTATTGTCGATCTTGTGTCTGTGGGAATGAGAACGTTGTTTTCCACGTTATGTACAATGGGGGAACGACGGCGAACGCTTTGCACGAGGTTTGGTGATATTAGTTTCTGGCAATTTTTGTCGGCTGAGAGGATTATGTCCAGCTGGGACTTTTTGGCCTCCAGGGGCTCGTTTAGGTGGGTCAAGTTGAGGGTGTTGGGTGGAGTCGGTCGAGGCTGGCGGGGAAGGGATGAGCCGAATGTGCCTGTTGTTCGGCGTGATGAGATGCTTGCTGAAAGTTTACAGGGGGTGAGTTACTCGGCTGGTTGAGATGAGTGCGAGGTGATTTATTGGGATGAATCGAGCGAGATGTGGTAAGTCGTAAGCAAACAGGGCGGAGAGAACGGAATAAGTACATTTCTCATTGCTGGATAAATTGTGAATCATCTGTGGGGTGACGTTTTTTGGGGGGAGGGGGAGTTTTTTTGGTGGACATTTCGAGAGCTGTGGAGATTGGGCTGGGTGAGCCGATGAAATTTCGAATTTGTGTGAAGAATTGGCCGATTTTTTTTGGGAAGAAAATTTAATTACTTTTTTCACGTGGAATTTTGGGGTTTTTAGGTTGGTTTAGAGAGAAATTGGAGGCGGATGTAAGTGAGGATATCCGAGTATCTTTTAGAGTTTAGGACGGACATTTGCAATCATCAAAATTTTCAATTTAATTGCGTGAGAAAAATTTGAGAAAATAATGAATATTTTGCATTTTGCACAGAATTAATTAATTCAAACAAATGAATGAAAGAGAAATGAATAAATAATGAATAATAATGAATTTGTTACGATTACGAACAAATGATTTTTATAATGTAAAAATTGTTGTTCATAAATTATTTATAAAAATGCTCGTAATTTTCAAAAATTGCGATTTTTAAGTTATTTTATTGATCTTCCTCCAAAAGTAAACTTTCTAATTTTTATCAAATTTTTAAAATGTTTTCTCACGGTTCAATATCAAGATTTAAATTTGAATAATAAAATTTTTGTAAAATGTACGGAAATTTGAGGTAAAATGGGGCTTAAATGACTTCCATTCTAGAAAAAATAGCCAAAGTACTCGGATATCCTTAAATCAACCTCTAAAATCACATATGAAAAATTTTAACTGAAAAATCTAGGGAATTCACTAGACAATTCTACAGGATTTCTATTGAATTGTCTATTAGTTTTGGCCGAGTCTATTGAGACGTTCAATAGAAAATATTCTGTACAAAAAGTCAAAAGAATTCGATTTTTCTATTTTGTTTTTCTTGATGAAGCGAAAAGAAAAATAGAATGAAAAAAAAATTTGAAAATTTGAACAGGAAATAGTTCAGACGATTCATCTTTTTACTGATGAGTGAAAAGTGTCTTCATGAAAAATGTTTGACGTATATAAAAAGACGAGACAGCTCAAGCTGTTGTTCCAACGTGGATTTCCACACTTTTGTTTGAAATAACGTGACTCTAGATTTTTTTTCACCAGTGACATGGCTCCAACGTTGAAATCCACGGGGAGCTGACTCTCCTCACTCTCTCCACATCATTCAGATTGGATTAAATTTAGACATTGATGGGACAGTGATGTTGCGCAATCATTGAGAAACGACGGGTATTCGATTTTTTTGATTGACATTCTTGAAAAATTCTTAAATTAAAATGTGCCTGTCATGATTTTCTTTTCTTTGTCAGTCGCTCATTAAAAAAACCGTCAATCCATCGGACATCTGTTCCTCACGCCTTTTTCACATAACAAAAACATTTTCACCGAAATAAATGAGTAGAGACTCAGCTCTAAGTTGAGTTTTCCAGCAATATCTCCGAATCTAAGAGAGATAGTCTAATTTTTGTCATAACCTTTTTTGTAGCCCTCAATTTTCCCTACAAAAAAGGTCATGACAAAAATTAGACTATCTCCCTTAGATTCGGAGATATTCATTGAAAACTAATCAACAAATCCAGTTTTTTAATTTTGATGAAGAATTATTGGCTAAACTTACTTGAGTCATGAGCAGATATTGGCACCAGATTCAGCACGATATTTTTATCATCATTGTGTCCATCATTTCCGGCATGAAAACTCGCCAGACTAGATCCATTGCTGCTTGTCGTACTGCCGGCACTCTCTGGTGATTTGGGATTTGCCATGGGATATCTCCAGAACTCCTGACCCAAAAGCGCCAGCGATGACAGCTGCTGCCTATTCTTGGCATCGCGCATCGCTCGGGGTAGGGTCAGTTGGACAGGTAACTCGTCACTGCTTGACAATACCCCCAGGAGAATTATTATTAAAGTATTTCCGAGATACCATGAAACATCTTCTTGAAATTGTGAGTGAATCACACGCATTATTGCACTATTTATGGCAATTGCTGACTGTAACGGGCAAATAGGGCTGTGAAAATAGACTCTAGGCTACCAGAAAATTTTACAATTCCAAGTGCTGCATGACAATTCCATTTGCCTTGCACTTTAGGAGACGCGAGGGAAAACAAATCGTTGAGTGCGAAATTTATCGTTTGTGAGTCAATTTCATTTGGGGATCAATTCTCCCTGAACAGACTCTTTTCATAGGGGATTAATTAATTAATTATAAAGATTCTCAAAGAACTAAAAATAATATTTTTTTAATAAAATCAAATAAAATAAAATTGAGAATTTCTCAGTCTTGAATAAACAATTCAATTGAATTAAATTGAAACATTTAATTTTATTTGAGGATTAATTTTTCCTGGAATTTTCCTGGACAGACTTTTTGAAATACGGGATAAATTAATTAATTAGTAAAAAATTAATAAACTGTAATTAAAATCAATTAATTAATTAATTAGAGCTACAAAAAAGATCCTCAAAGAATTGATAATAATGTTATTTTAATCAAATAAAGAAAATAAAATTGAGAATTGCTCAAAGTCATGAATAAACAATTGAATTAAATTGAAAAATTACACAAAAAGAAACTTTCAACTTAATCTCACGAAGATAAAGTATCCGGAATATTGTTACTCACCAGCACTGCGCATAGTGCGCTATGAGCGAAGGAATGTTATCAAATCGATTGTCACTGGTTTCAAGGCTCAATTTTCCTTTATTAGCTTGAATGAGGTAATGCTCAATGTAGGGACCCTTTCCAGAAGGCAGTCGGACGGACAGTGCCATTGTGTCACTCTGACTCGACTGTCTGACAACAAAATTCCCCTCCTCCTTTCCCTGAAGAAGGTGAAATGCTCCGGCTCTCTGAATCCCAGGGAGAAACCATATCGGATGGGACCTTATGATTCTCTCGATCAGTGTTATGTCACAGGCCACTTCACTTCCTGAGTCTGAACGTGAGGATGACTCAGCTGTTGATGTACCGTGAACTGAGGAGCCACCTTCGGACGACAGGGATTCCGAGCTCTAGAATTTTTTGAGATTAAATTTTTTTTAGTCATGATTTTATGGAGAATTAATAAAATATTGAAAACGAAAAATGAATACAAAAATAAAACGTGAAAAAGAAAATTTCATTTCATTATTTGAGTAAATAAATAAATGAATAAATGAATAAAATGAATAGTTTACGATTTTTTTTTCATTAAATAAAAATAAAAAATATAAAATAGAATGAAAAAATCAAATTGTTTTAGTTTTACAAACTGAAGAAAAAAAAATTTCAACAATTTTCACCCAATTTTTATATTCAGCAATTAAAAAAGTCAATTGAGAACCCGATGTAACTAAATACGTAATGAAGGGGACAGGAGTAGAATGCAAATCCAGCAATTGGCCGACTTTTTCTGCCGAATTCCCCAACAGGGAAAAACATGACATGACAAATTGTAATCGCAGGAGCTTCCAATTCCCGAAGGGTTTTTCCCTCAATGCAACAACAATGTCGAATTTGATTGATTGCGGTTTACCCCATTCCCTGACAATGAATGGTACCTGATTTACATGGTGCATGTGGTTCAATTGGTGCTGCATAAGGGGATTTGGTGGTGGAGTAGCAGGTGATCCATCGACCTCGTCGACAGTTCTACGTTGTTGCAAGTAAGGTTCCAAAAATACATCGTTTCTGGAAGGGTAAAGATAATATTAGGAGAGTAAACACGATTTTAACATTTTGTTTTAGTATTTTAGGAGATATCGAAATAGATCGCATGACGCGAGATTGACAAAGTCAAATTTCACGATTTTTTCCTGTTTTGAAGACATTTTTTTCGTCAAAATGAGTCTTAATTAATTCCATTTGTGTCACTGCATAATAAGGGTCAAATGTGTCATTTGACCCTCAACTAAAACCGAAAAAAAATATATACATATCTAGATTGCGCTAAGTAGTCGTCGTTCTTGCGGTTTCATTCAGCCCCGTTTTCCCCTGATCATTCATCATGATGATCCGTAAATCCCGAAACCAGAGGTAATTTACTGCCGAAATTCCCCGGTTCACCCAACATTCAAACCCTTCCGCCAAAGCCCATGGACTCCCAAGCATCCTAAACTCTCCACTATAATTAATCTTACCCCCAATTTCCCCATTCCTATTCAAAATAACTCGGGTTCCATGGAAAATTCCGGGCTTCGAGTTGAAAATTTAAGGAAAAAAATGTTGGAATCAATGCAAATGTATGCAGAGCATTCGGCGCAATTCAGAAGACTTTTTTGGATTTAATTGAGGATCTAATGGTTGTGGGGGTCAAGGGACAAATGATTTTAAGGGTCATTTGACCCTCAATTCCAGAAGTCGTTGAAACCTCACGACCATTTGAACCTCAATTAAAAAAAAAATCCTAAATTGTGAAGACTTTTTTTACTTTAGTTGAGGATCCAATGGTTCTGAGGGTCAAGGGTGAAATGATTTTAAGGGTGATTGGACCCTCATTGAGGTCCCTCAGAAGTCATTTAAACCTTATGACCATTTGACCCTCAATTAAACAAAAAAAAAAATTCCTAAATTGTGAAGACTTTTTTAAATTTTAGTTGAAGATCCAATGGTTGTGAGGGTCAAGGGTCAAATGATTTTGAGGGTCATTTGACCTTCAATTCCAGAAGTCGTTGAAACCTTACAATCATTTGACCCTCAATTAAACCCAAAAAAAATTAATAAATTGTGAAGACTTTTTCTGGTTTTAGTAGACGATTTAATGGTTGTGAGGGTTAAGGGTCAAATAATTTTAAGGGTCATTTGACCCTCAAATGAAGAAGTCATTTAAATTTTACGACCATTTGACCCTCAATTAAACAAAAAAAAAATTCCTAAATAGTGAAGACATTTTTTGGTTTTGGTTGAGGATCCAATGGTTGTGAGGGTCAAGGGTCAAATGATTTTAAGGGTCAAATGACCCTTAAAATCATTTGACCCTCAATTTCAGAAGTCGTTTAACCCTACGACCATTAAACCCAACAAAGTTTCCTAAACTATTCTAAAAATAATCGTCTTTTCTGCTGCTCCATTCGCCCCCAATCATTCATCATCCCAAAACCCAAATCCCAAAACCATAGATAATATACTGTTGAAATTCCCCGGTTACCCCGACATTTAATCCCCATCACGAAAGCCCATGCACTCCAAAGCATCCTAAACTCTCCACTAGAATTAATTTTCCCCCCAATTTCGCCATTCCCATTGAAAATAATTTGCGTTCCATTGAAAATTCCTGGCTACCTCTGCCCCTGCACTGCATCGCCCCTCGTTTTAAAAATTCAGGAAAAAAATGTTGGAATCAATGAAAATGTACACATAGCATTTGAGGCGAATGTTCGTGGGTGGCCACAAGGGGGGGGGGGGTTGGCAAGGGTGAAAACGCAGCGTTAAAGAGAGACAGCGAGTGAACAGTGTGGCTTCACCAGTCTCTGAACGGGGGTTGCCATGGCGATTGGAGGTTCTCAACACGTGCTATGATATTTTCCACCGGCTATTTGCCGGCATTACCATTTCTCCACCGCTGTACAACCATCGTAAAGCGTAACTCAACGTTATCACCAATGGCTCTAGCATTACTTTGTGCATGACAACAAATTCCCCAAGCAATTCAACCAATTTCGTATATATTTATTTTTCGTCTCCTCCGCACATTTCACTGATATGGGAGAAACGTTATGGGCGACATTGGATAGCCCTCTCTTAGCTGTTTCCCGTTACTGGAGCACGAACGTTGAGGAGTAGAGCGTAGAAATGAGAGAGAGGACGGAGAGAGGACAGCGAAATCGAAGCTCAAGAATGGATGCTTAAGTTTCACACTGGCAGTCAGAGCGAAACGAGATTGAATTACAACACAGTTGGTTGATTTTACGACATTAGCTTGTTGTGGGAAAAAAAATATATCAATTACTTGGGAATTAATTGGGGATGTGGGGATACCCCGGGGGTTTGGTGGGGGTGAAGTTGAAATGATGGGGAAATGGATTTGTTCTCAATTATTATGGGGGCATTATTCAGTTGGTAAAATTCGAAGGAAATTTTTTGGGTACAGGAGAGCATTATGGGGTGAATGAATGGAATGACAGAGGGAAATTGACGCTGAGTCAGTGGTAATCTCGAGAATCAGGGGTTGTAGGAGGAAATGACATGAGGTCTTTCTTGCAGGTGAGAAAATTCGAAGGAAAACTCGACAGGAAATGTCACTGATATTTTTCGCTGGGGCGATTACTGCTTTGAGAATTTTTGACTGAAATTTGGGAGTTTCGCGGAGTTTTTAAGGAATTTTGTTATTGATATTTTATCATTTGATGGGGAAGTGCTGGAAATCGCGAATTTCTGTTTAATTATTATCGGGAGAATTAACGGCAATTAGGAAAATTCAGGTGAATATATCATTCAATATTGAATTAGTCGAAAATTTTCGGATAATTTGGTACTAAATATTAATCTTTCGGTTGAAAATTCAAGTAATTTGGAAAATTGGCGTTTTTTGCTGCTCAAAAAAATTGAAATAAAAAATTTAAAAATGAGAAAAATATAAATAAAATTTAATTAAATCAAAAATTCAATGGAAATTTATGTTTTAATGAAATTGTTTTAATGAGATTAAAATTTTATAGAATTTTCGGTGAAATTGAAAAAATTTATTTTCTTTTTTCTCTCTGAATTGAATGTCCCTCTCCTGAAAATTATTTCTAAACTGTGGCTGAAATATTATTTTCTCTCGCAACAGCGTATTATCGAAATATTTGCAGAGTAAGGCATATCCAGTTGTGATTTTTAAACCAGAAATCATGTAAAATGAGTGCATTTATATGAAAAACTATCGGTGGCAAGAAAAATTGTTTTCAAAACTATTTTGTGGGCTAGCATTTTACTCTAGAAACCTTCATCGATATGATTGCAAAAAAAAAAAACCCCCGCAAATTCAAGGAAATTTGACAGTGAATGTTTATTTTCACTTGAAAATTCATGTAAATTGTGGAATTTTCGTCTTCCTGCGGCCGAAAAATTGGAACTTCACCTGAATTTTCTGCGATACTTAAAATTCCATTGACTTTTTCCCCTCAAATCGAATTAAAAATCATTTCCCGGAAAATTCAGCAAAATTTTTTTATCAATGTTCTCGGAAAAATTCTCTTGAAATCAATTTTGCAGCTGACAAAATTTCCCAGAAAAAATACATGTCGACATTTTTCCTCGAACCCCCATCGTTACAATTGCACAATTACGCAAACGTGCAATTCGGTTGTGAAACGGTAAAGCAGTTCAAATCGATTTCAGTTTTTTAGGAATATCTCCGAATCTAAGGGAGATAACGAAATTTCCGTAATAACCTTTTTTGCAGCCCTCAACCGGCCCCACAAAAAATGTCTCAACAAAAATATTGCTATCTCCCCTAGATTCCGAGATATCCACCAAAAACTGGCCGATACTAAAAATCCACTTAACCCGTTCCACCATTTCGCTATTGAATTCCCCTCAAACCTTTAAAAAAAAATCTTCCATGTCTCCCTCAACATCGAGACGACCCTTAATCACGCGAACGTAAAAAAATTCGCTACCGACTGCCGCGTGGCCCATCGAAACGGCCAGCACTGATCACCCCCCAACCCCTGAAAGACAATAATCTTATTTTTACCTTCTCACAGATATTTCAGCATAACGACCCCTAATCCCTCGACTTGTTGCGTTCCTATCCCCAGCAGGGCTCCTGCAGAGTGTGAGAATATCCCCACTGATATTATTTAAAAACGGTGGAAGCATGTTTAAAATCTCCGAGCGAAACCCCAAAAACCCGTCAACAAATTCACGTAATAAAAAGCCCCATAACACTTGAATAAACCACTTCCCAGCTATAAAATAGTCTCCCAACTACGGCCCCCGCATGAGCACTTGCCCGGTGTATCTGACCCTTACGTCAAACGTGTCAGACGGCAGTAAAATTAGGCACTGGGCTCCGATGGCGCTTAGACAAGAAGGCGTGGAGGGAGTTGATGACTCAACTCGGCCAATAAAAATATACTCATACAACAATTGAACTACAATTGGCCATTAAATTCCCAGCAACAAAACGTTACTTATACTTTTAATATCTTCCAGGAACACGTGTGCATCCCCAGTAAATAATGCAACAAACTGACACAGATGTTCATTCACTGGCTAGAGGAAGGAACAACCTTCTTTTCTCTCATTAACTAAGAATACTACTGTATATATCACAAGAAATTAATTACAATTGCATTTGTTTTTTAATACTTTTGGATTATTGAGCCTTCGCGAAAATTAATCACAACGATTCTGAGCTAATTTCTCTGGTGATAAGTGACGTTGACTTGGTTTATTCTCTTTTCTCATTCTCTTGATCGGTGATTTTTGCGGTGAATACCGAGCGTGGCACCGGTCGACGTCGGACTGGCTAGCGGCGGCGTCGGTCGGCGTCGCTCAACGGTGGGTGATAGAAAAAAGAACAGGGGAATGGGGTGGGAGGTGGCGGCGGCGTCGATGACGTAGGGGGCGTCGCGACGCCCTCGCACACAAGCACAGGGTTGTACTGGGATACCCAGCTATACAATATCACCCTCTACCATTATCTGTAAATTACAGCTGCAGGGGAATGCTTCTTTTAATGAAAGTGAAGTTTTCGCTTTGAGAGAGGAGAGATTAAACGCACTTCTGTCGTAAAATCCATTGGGTTGAAGTGGATGTTCATTTATCATTCATATTCATCGGGTGGAAGTCGGTGGGAGGCTTGATGCTTTGAATAATCGGGTTTTTTAATTGAATTTACACTTGGTGGTTGAGCAAAATAATGAGTGGTGACAATGATTGTTCGTCAAGTTGAATTCATTTTTGGTTAAAATATTTCTATCAATGTTGATGGAATAATTGAACTGATTTTTAGGAATTCGAGGGGTTTCTCAATGAAATTGTGAATTTTCACTGGTTCCTTAAAATTTCGTAAAATTATTCATGAATCTTTCTAAATTATTTTTACTCAATTCAGTACTTTGCTGAGTTTTTGAAGAATATCTCCGAATCTAAGGGAAATAACGAAATTTTCATCATAACCATTTTTGTAGAGTGGATTGAGGCCTACAAAAAAGGTTATAACACAAATTTTGCTATCTCCCCTAGATTTCGAGATATTCACAAAAAAGTGGCCAACAGTCAAAATCGATTGCAACCCTTTTACTGAATTTAATTCCCAATTTTAATGACTGCAAATCTCCAAATAATAGAGTGTCCCCAAAGCAGTAAAACCCACTGCATCCTCAATGAAAAAAAATTAAACGATGCCATTAATTTCAAAAAGGTTTCCCCCCTGTTCTCAAACATCTCTAATTAGACGAAAACCCGCCAACAATTCGTGCGAAATGAGCATTTCACAGCGACCTCAACAATGTAAAATTGTTTCAACGTGAATGTACACCCGCCAAGGTCTAAACAAACAAAACTTGTTGGTTGATGAAAACAATGAGGAATAACAAAGAATATTGTTCGTCAAGTGAAATTAATTTTCCGTTAATTCCGTTAATTTTCATTATTTCTATAAGAATATCTCCGAATCTAAGGGGGATATCGATATTTTTGTAATAACCTTTTCCATCCAGCGAATTTCGGGCTACAAAAAAGGTCGTGACAAAAATTTTGCCATCTCCCCTCGATTCCGAAATATTCACTAAAAACTGGCCACCGGTCAAAATCCACTTCCCCCCTTTCACCGCTTCGCTACTGAATTTAATCCCCAATTTTAATGACTGCAAATCTCCAAATAATGTAGCGCCCACAGAGCAGTAAAACCCACTGGATTCTCAATGAAAAAAAAATTAAACGATGCCATTAATTTCAAAAAGGTTTCCCCCCTGTTCTCAAACATCTCTAATTAGACGAAAACCCGCCAACAATTCGTGCGAAATGGGCATTTCACGACGACCTCAACAATGCAAAATTGTTTCAACGTGAATGTACACCTGCACTCGCCGAGGTCTAAACAAACAAAACTGGAAATTCCCCCGTTTATTTCCCCCGCGTCAACATTATTGATTTTTTTAAACACTTCCGGTATTTTTCATGTGCTTTTTCCGTTTGTTATTCCACCCTACTGTGAAGCAGACATGTAGGGCAAATGAAAAAGCACCTCCCATCCATCTCGCAGCATTTTTTTTCTCCTCCTCACGTGTTATTTCTTCATCTCTTCGATCACCGCCGGCCAGCCCAACTTTGATGATTTAAGGATCCAATAAGACCTCCAATAAACGCTTTTTCCCACATTTTAATTAAACCCCGCGTTACGATGATTCATCCCCGGCACTAATAACCCGTAAAAATGAGGCGAGAGAGTAAAAGGGCTCATGATAAATTTCATCAGAACAAATTTATATGTAAAGTGAAGTGGAGAGAAAAAAAAATATGCAAAAAATTGTTGGGAAAAAGCTGTAAAAAAGCACGGGGTCGTGTTCTCCATGGTGGTATATGCGAGTCAACGAAAATTCTTGTCCTTTCTATATTTAGAGCTCATATTTTGTCGGCTGGCAGTCTCTCGAGGGCAACTACAACACGAGGAGGTATACACCGTTTCGCTTAATAGCAGGGAGGAGGGCGGGGTGAATTTCATCTCTGTGAAATGAAAAAAAAAAAAAAAAAAAAAAAAAAAAAAAAAAAAAAAA
>NW_021680454.1:761384-765227 GCF_001412515.2 Diachasma alloeum | reverse complement strand
AAAAAAAAAAAAAAAAAAAAGAATAATAATAAGAATGACAGAAGCCCTTCCTACTTTGCGTGAAATGTTGAGACTCTATCGCATAAATCCGTTTTTTTTACTCAGCGAGGAAATTCATGGGGCTCTCATGTTTTGGGAGAGGGAAACTACTCAGGTAAATAATGAAAAACGAAGAGTCATTGGATGGTTTTTTCTTCCGACATTATTATTACTGTTATCGTCAATATTTAGGGGCGTATTAGGGGAGGGGAGCTACTTGTAATGACCGGAGAGGGTACACATGTGACCAATAAATATCATAATGACGAACATATTTTCTTTCATTCGGGAAAGATGGTTTTTTGATAATTTTCGATTTCGATTTTTTTAGATTTTTCTTTAAAGAGGAGATGTTTAGGATAACTCCGGAAATGAGAAAGTGAGGGAGATGATCTCGACCTTATGTTGAATGCAAACAATCTCTTGAGAATGGTGGAAACTTCTCATTCTCCCGATTTTGAGTTATTGACCATTGAGAGTAATCCATTTAGTCCCGGGCTTCCTTTCATAAAGGTCCTCATACCCAGGGCCATAATTCAACGAGGTACAGGGTGAATTTAATCGTATTTAATCCCGGAGCATAAGTCATTGCGGCGATTATTTCGGCCTATGAATGGAGCAGATTCCACAATTATTTTTTTGAGTAATCGTTGGATAATTGATTTTTCAAGAAAACATCTCTCGAGAGGAATTTTTTATGTGTCACACGTGTGTCATTTGGGGCTTTAGTTTGCATAATGAGAGAGAATGGCATTAAATTTTAGCGAATATTGGCCCAACGTTGGCAGCCGACATTGCTCCAACTTTGGCAGCCAATATTGCGCCAACGTTAAATTTTTTTTACCTCTTTTGTATTATAACAATCCAAATCGACATTTGGTGATGAAAATGTTGTACCCGAAATTCAGATTCCAAAATGGACTATCAGAAGTGAAGGGTCACGAGGGCATATGCGTTCAAATGGAAAAAAAAAAGAAATTTAGAGTGTTTGTACCTCGCTAGGAGCCAGCAAAAATGGGAAAATAGAAAACGTTTAGAACGAAAATTTTTCACGCGAAATCCGCCCATTAGACGCTAAGAAAAACCTATAAAGAGAGCCTCCCAAAATTGCCTTTCCTCACGATGGAAAAATTACATAAATGGTAAGTGGCCTCGAAATTGTTGGGAAAAAGCTGGGAATTCTCCCTCCCAGAAGCGAAAATCATGAATTCTCATCTCTCACAGTACAAAAGCTCCCTTCATTTTTTGTTAAACGTAAGTCTTTTGGCGCATTCACGCGAGAATGAAATCACTTTTTTTTTATGATGCATTCCGAAAAAGACTGACGCTTTGATTTTTTTTCATATGCGATAACGTGACAACAATAAAAGGGAATGTTCGAATGGGCCCTGAAAGCAGTTGAAGCGTTACGGAGATAAGTTGAAACAGTGTCTTCTGTGTTGAGGCACCCCCGGTTAAACTTTCGAGGGAGTTATGAGGGGAATGGTATTTCCTCCCTCAGTGTTTCATGCTCTTATGATTGCGGGGAGGCCATTGAGGGACCGTCTACTACCTTATATTTTCATCCCTCGAGAGGGATATTGTATTCTGTCGGGGTGCCGTGGGTTTTTTTTTCGATTTTTTTTTTTATGAATGCCAGGGTATTATTTATAAAGGAGCATTCAGGCACGGACATTGATTTGAATTAATGTCTGGGGATTTTTGAGATTCTTTTCTTTCAATCGTAATTGCAAGGAGAGAAATATCGGAGTGGGGCGTGATGTGATTTCTCGTTTCGCGAATTGAAGGATTGAGGTATTTTTATTGATTGTTTGGAGGGATTGGCGGGTGTGATAAATTTGTTAAAATCGTGATTTATTTCCGTCGATGAGTGATGATTATTTCGTGTGTGGAAATGCTAATATTTCGGGGGAATGCAAAATTGGGGGATGAAGGTAAAAGGACAATGGGATAAAATGGAAATGGCTTCGATGAAATTTCACGGATTTTCGTCAGTGAAAATTCATCATTTGACGAGAAAATCAATGGAAACTGCAAAGTATCTGTAAAATTTCGATTCCTTTACAAACCAAGAATTCTCTTTCTCTATCGTTTACGGTAAAGCGGAATAAAAAGGATAGAAAAATGTTTTTTATGCAATTTCTCCTCCTTTCAGTCTCGAACTACTCCACAAAACCCTAAACTAAATTACATTCAAGCTAAATTCATTTATCTCCCTCCACCGCTTCATTATTGAACTTCCATTATTGAATTCAATCAAATTATTATCGGATATTGAACCTTCAAATTGGGACATTTTATTGCACGAAAAACCTGTAATAAAATAATAGTCTAGGATTCCGGAATTCATGGGACAATTCGTTTACTGGAAATTCTGAACTGAAGCATTTGTAAATTCAATTCAATCTCCACAATTTCAAGATTCCGCGAAAAAAAAAATTTCTCCGGAATAAACTTTTCCCTTCGGCTATTGGACACGATTTCATGATTGAGATGGGATGAAATTGAGTTGTTTGCGTGAGAGGAAGAAAATCACTGAATGTAAACATAGCATGCGGAGATCAAGGAAGTCTTCCGATTCCGTTTGATACTGAAGAGTCTCCCCTGCTCCATTAGCCCCTAACGTACTATGATAAATAGATTCTCCCGGTGAGATTGGAGCCAGCTCGGCTCTTCAAGCGGCAAAAAACGGATTTATCCGACAAAAATAAATTCTCGAATGAAGAAAAACAAATTTTTTTTTATTGAGAATTTTTTTTAATTCAAAACTTTTCATCATTATTAAGTTTTGATTGCAAATTTAAATAAGTTGAGGAATTCTTGTCTTCCGCTTCCCAAAAGTTTTAAATTCCATTGAATTTTCTACTGAAGTTTTCGGTAAAAGTCTTCGTAATTTCTAGCAAATAATATTTCCACTACAATTTCAAGTAATTTTATCATTGAAAATTTAGAATTTTATACAAAAAATCGGAGAACTGTAAATTTCAGTTTAATTATTCCGGGAAAATGAATGCAAAGTCCTGAAAAATCCTGGAATTCCAAGAATTTTAATGGAATTGCCAGAAAATTGAAGGGAATTTAACAGCGAAAATTCATTTTCAGTCGGAAATTCATGAAAATTGTAGAATTTCCGTCTTCCTGCCGCTAAAAAAATAGAACTCCATGAAATTCCTTGAAATTTCGTTGAAGCCAGTTCCATTTTATCCCATTGTCCATTTTACCCCGTTGTCCCCCAATTTTCCATTCCCCTGAAATATGAGAAATTCCCTATTTTCAATTTCATTAAATGTCCAATAAAATTTCTAATACAATTTCTTGAAAATTATCACGAAACATCAAATCCACTGGAATTTCAGTTACAAATGGACAAATCCATCCCTCAGAACTCTTCACATCCCGAAATTAATTTCTGCAGTACCTCCGCAACAATGAGAGCGAAACGAGGCATTTTAAAATAAACCTGTACTAAATTTTCCTTCAATCCCATCGAGTCCTCCACGAAAAAGAGACATTCGCAATTTGGGGTGAATTTTTGTCCTCTCGAATGGCCCGGTGATTCCCCCGGAATTTCATTCCTTTCCAATTCCCGGCGAGATAAATCGCCAGAATGAGTAATCTCATGCACCCAGAAAGAAGGGCCAGGAATTTTAATAAAACGTGATATGAATCCCCGCGGCTTCACGAAGGGTCAGTGTGAATTTTCCTCGTTCGTTTGTACCGTACAATTATTAGGTATTTTCAACATTGAAAAACAGCAATTACGGGCACGTGGTGTGCACGTTAGTCCCCCCCCCCCCCCCCCCC